>NC_134361.1:40880807-41141658 GCF_048569485.1 Anomaloglossus baeobatrachus
ATGCCTGTCAGTGTCTTGCTGCTGGGAGGAGCAGATGATCACACTGCCCGACACCGGCCGCTCTCCTGACATCGCAGCAGAGCGGGCGGGTGGACCTCACATACTTACGTGCAGGGGGGGATTCAGCTGAAGAACCCCCACCTGTACTGCACACTGGCGCCCCCGTGCCTCACCATCTGCAGGACGCCGGCTCCCACACTGACGTCCTCCGGATCCTCCCCTCGATGCTGGCTGTGATGTGCGGTAGTTACCGCCCACCAGCCCTGTCACTCAATCTGAGTGGTGCCAGCCTCCTGTGACCGTACCCGTCCTTGTTTGAGAGCCCGGAAATGCCGGGACGTCAGAGGATGCCGGCGTGGCCACAGCTCCAGGGGGTCATGTGACAGGCACTGAGCGTGCAGCATAGCGCCGCTCAGTGCCAGAAATGGAAATACAAGCCAATGGAGAAAATACCTAGAATTGTAAGTAGAACTTCTACAGAAAATAAAAAAAAAATGGGTGAAGCACCCCTTTCAGTATAGAACTTTATCCTTCTCCATGGTGCTGAATCTCACAGTAAGCGTATACTGTATATTGATTGTAACAAGGTAATGATATATTTATTAGGCAAGGAACAGCAAGAAATACTACACAAACAACATTGAGCAAACAGGAACATCAATAAAAGGCTTTGCAGCTCAACACTCAGCATTCAGCCATAACTAGTGGTAACATTCCCCTTGAAAAAGCCAGAAATGCAAAACCCCAAGTGAGCTAAACACTAAAGCTTGCTTTACACCTATTCAATAGGTCGTGCGATCGCATTTGCGATCGCACCCGCCCCCATCGTTTGTGCGGCCACATGCAATTTGTTGCCCGTGTCGCACAATGCTGTAATCCCTGTCACACGTACTTACCTTCAAACGACCTCGCTGTGGGCGGCAAACATCCACTTCCTGAAGGGGGAGGGACGTTCGGCGTCACAGCGACGTCATACAGCGGCCACCCAATAGAAGCGGAGGGGCCTAGATGAGCGGGACGTAAACATCCCGCCCACCTTCTTCCTTCCGCATTGCCGGCGGGACGCAGGTAAGCTGTGTTCGTCCTTCCCGGGGTGTCACACAGAGCGATGTATGCTGGCCTCGGAGCGGCGAACAACCGGACGCTCGATTTTTAGAGAATGAGTGACGTGTCAATGTGGCGCCCCTGACCTGGTCAGGCACCACTGAGTACTGCACCCATGCTGGGGACAGTACAATACAGGTAATCCAGAAGGCTGACCGAGGTGGTGACTACACAGGCGACATAGTGATCAGGTCTCACACATGTACTTTTGAGAGGACCCCTGGGGATCCCAGGAGGGAGCAAAGCCTTCACCTCCACTTGAGGAGTGGAGGGGGCGAAGCCTCCATCTCCACTCAAGGGTGTGGTAGAGAGCCTGGTTGCTAGGTGGCGTAGGTAAGAACAGGAGAGGAGGGAACAGTGAGTCAGTTTAGTGCAGAGTCCAGGGAGAGCAGACGTCAGGAGCAGACCCCTGGGGCTGTTGTCAGTCTAAACAGCGTCCGCGCAAGTGACTACCGACGGGGAGAACGGTCACCTGGTAGTGCTGCCCGAACCCACACACAGCTGGAGAGTGAGCAGTGTAGTGGAAAGTACGGAGACGGTCAGGGAGTACCAGGCCCAAACGGGCGGCAGATCCGGTGCGGGGATAGATCCACCTTTCCTTGCTAAACCTGCCGGTGTGGGCCCTTAAAGCCCACGCCACAACACCCCAAAAGCCGCAGCCACGTAGCCACAGTAGGGGCCCCATAGTTCACAGGAGGCAAGCAGCTGGAGTGATCTGGTCCAGGCGACAAGCAAACGGCAAACAAACGAGGGGAGTCAGCTACTTCCCTGGGTGACCCCCATAGGTGACTAAAAGTCGGGGTCTACCACAAACCACAGAAGGGCTTAAGGAAGGCGAGTCGGTAGCCACCCTCATCAGTCAGCCTGAAGGACACCTGGTTCCAGCCTGGTTCATCCCAGCTACGCCCGGGTTACTCACCCTGCCACCTTCTGTGAGTAAAACCCTGAAAGACATTCTGCTTGTGTGGAGTTATTCTGCGCCTTGTGGTTCTACACACCTACACAGGGCCCTGGGGCTTGCCTCACTCTCAGGAGGCTATTACAACTGGCTGCACATCACCATCAGCCCCAGGCATCCCATTAATCTGCAGTGGCGGTCCCCACTGACCGCAATTCTGAGAGTGGCGTCACGACAATCCTAAAAGAAGATCTCCTACCTGTGACAAGATCCAGCTGCGTGGAGTCCCTGAAGGTAATGCACCGACACAACACTGGAGGGGCTTCACATCACCGAGAACGAGAAGGTGAGTATTTCTGCTCGTTCATAGCTGTCACACGCTACGATATCACTAACGATGCCGGATGTGAGTCACTTACGCCGTGACCGTGCCGACATCTCGTTAGATATATTATAGTGTGTAAAGCCCGCTTAACTGTGCAGTTGCAAACGATTTAATTGATGTGCCTGCTCACTTGTTTGTTAACATTCTTACCGTTTCTTTTATATTAATTGTGTCTATAAAGTCTTACACTGTCTGTAGCTATTTTGATTCTTAGATAACATCTATGGACAGGACGCAGCTGAATTGGGAAAAAGAGAGCTACAAGTTTGACTTTTATCACAGCATCAATCCTGAATACTAATCCCTCAGTTTTTCTCTCTATTTGGAAATCCAAAAGTTTTTAGTTTTACTGTATTCTGAATCCCAAAAAGATGTGGAGCAGTCATATTTACATGTTAGATCTTTAATGGAGGAACTGTCACGTGTGAGCTTTCTGCTCCAATGTGTGACTCCATGAAGAGACTGTTTAAGGCTTCTTAAGTTTCTACTTATCTTATTGTTTGTATTGCGCTTAAAAAGTATTTTGTCTTCTCATATTTACATTTATTGAGCTCCACCTATAAATATTTTTTATAGGGAACCTGTCAGGTCCTGTATGCACCCAGAACCAAGAGCGGTTCTGGATGCATATTCCTAATCCTAATTCCTATTCCTAATCCCTGCCTAACTGTCCCAGTCTATAGTAACATAGATAAAGAGATCTTTAGAAAAACTAGTTCTAAAGATCCTTTATGATATGCTAATGAGGCCAGCGACTAGTCGCAAGGGAGTTACTTCCCTTGGCTAGTTGACCCCCTTAGCATGTAAGCACACCCCTGTGGGTGTACCAACATGCTAATGTAAGCGCAGCGTCACAGGCATAGTCGCGCTCACTTCTGTCACCGCAGCCGGTTTCTCTTTTCGGAAGTCCTCGGGCTTCCGGTCATGCGCACTATGAAGCCAGGTGTACGCGTCCTGGCTTCAAACAGGTGTAGTGTACATGACCGAAAGTCCAGGGACTTCTGATCATGCGCACTGACCCAAAGTCTGGTGTTCTGAGATGGTGCAACGTACACACATCACCGCCAATGATGCTGGGCGATGGGCATTGAATAGCATGTTAACATGACCCTGCGGGCATACTAACATGCTAGGAGGGCAAAATGAGCGCAGGAACTAACTCCCTTGTGACTAGTCGCTGGCCTCATTAGCATATCATAAAGAATCTTTAGAAAAACTATGTTACCATAGGCTGGGACAGTTAGGCAGGGATCAATATGTACCCAGAACCGCTCATGGTTCTGGGTGCATATTGGACCTGAGAGGATCGTGCAGTAATAGCATTGTGTCTAAATTACATGATCACTATAGCATTGCCACGTGAGTAATTATTCCATAGTGGTAATCAAATGGTTCTGCCACATTACTGGTTTCGTGGTTCTATGTGATCCTGCCATTCCCTAAATGAGAAGTTCTCACTTGTCGGTTCCCTTTATATCATTACTAGCTATTGCACTTTTTCTACTCTTGGGTGTTGAGAATTTTTATTGCTACATTTTTAAATTTTATTTAAGTATTCGCTAAAAATTATACAAAAGTTCTGTGTAAACCACATTTTTGGTGTAAACTATATGCTCTTTAAGTTTCCTTATTGGTGCAGGACTTTGTGGGTTGGGCCTTCTTTATCTATTCCTCCCCGGCTGCTTTCCTCCCCTTCAATTTTGCACCGCGGCCGTCATCATCCCTATGGCCGGCGCGTGCGCAGTGCTATGTTCACATTGTAGTTGAATCATTCAATAAAATGGCGCCGGAGTCAGCGCGTGCACATACCGCGATCTCTGGGTCCATTTTCTTGAAGACACTATCTCTGCAAATATTATCTGAAACAAATAGGTGACATTCACAGAGACAGTTTTCAATAAAATGTCGACAGAGTACTCAATATACGAACGCGCTGACTCCGGCACCATTTTATTGAAGAGTTCAACTACAATGTGAACTTAGCACTATGCACGCGCCGGCCATCATGGCTTGAGACAGAAGAGGGCGTTTAGCATTATATTATTGGTAATGCTTGATAAGGATCTAAATGTCCAGAGCAACCAATGAGAGCTCAGCTTTCACTTTACCTCAGCAGCTTCAATGTTGAAAGCTGCACTCTGGTTGCTATAGGCAACCATAATGCTCTTACTGGGAGGCAATTTTCATAAATGAGGCCCCAGTTACTGTACTTCTGCAGTGCCTAACTTTTTAAATAATAATTATTTATTATTAATAATAATATTATTATTATTATTATTATTATTATTATTAGGCCCTTTGGCCAACCACACGGTTAGACCCAGACTTTGGCCAACCACACGGGTCGACCCCGGCTTTGGCCAACCACACGGGTCGACCCCGGCCTTGGCCAACCACACGGTTCGACCCCGGCCTTGGCCAACCACACGGTTCGACCCTGGCCTTGGCCAACCACACGGTTCGACCCCGGCCTTGGCCAACCACACGGTTCGACCCCGGCTTTGGCCAACCACACGTTTGACCCCGGCTTTGGCCAACCACACAGTTCGACCCCGGCTTAGAACAGAAGGACGTGTTCAGCATTATATAGTGAATGACCCTGATAATAAACGATACAAACAGCCCTCGTAAAAATGACAATTTTTCAGTGAAGTTTTTTTTATTATGACAGCAAAAAAAAAAAAGGAAAACACAAGAGAAGCATAAAAGGGCCAGTACATTGTCTGTAAAAGTATATTTTTATTATGCCCTTATATAAAATTTATATAATTGCGAAGAATAAAAAAAAAACAAAACAACAAAAACAACCTCATCTGACTCTTCTGGAGGTAGTTCCGTGCAGCCAAATACCATATATCTATTCCCCATAAAGACAAATGTTAAATTGAGAGACCAAGTAATTATGAATTTAAAGAGTAAACATTGTTTTAGTTTTTATTTCAGAATTCAGTGGTACACATGACAATAAGTGAATTTGTAATATATCTTATCAGAGAAATCTGCTTCTTTCTCCTCCTGGACTGATCCTTCATTCTCAATTCCCGGGAACAATCTGTATTCAGTGAACACAGATTTCCCCATTACTAAGATAGGAGATGACAGTTGGTGCTTTTCAATATCTATGGATGGAGAGGAGAGAAGGGGAAGAAGCTAGAGGCAGGCACAGACGTTCTCTGGAACCACAGTGACCATTCTCCATAGAATTTTATGAGCACCAACTGTCCTCTCCTATCTCTATCATTAGTAAACACAGATTTCTCCATGATTCGAGAAGTTTGAGATTGAAGGATCAGTTCAGGAGAGGAGCGAAGCAGATTTCTGCAAGAAAAGTTTTCAAGAACGTTACTCTAAGGGACCAAAGAAAAAAAATTATAATCTCCTGAACACAGCAGGTCAATAGACCTTAATTTTTTACTTTTCTCTGGTAGAATGAAAGCTGAGCCATGATTCATTGCTAAAGGGCAATACAGAAAGTTCTACTGTAAAAAATATTTGATGGATACGCCCTAATAAACTTCACGCCCTATAAACCAAGGGGCTGGCATTATTGCCTGCACATTTACTAATGCCTTTCTTCCTTAGTTACAAGTTTTTTCCCGCACTCACAAACATTTCCCCACAATCTCTCAGGATTGACTCACGTTATTATAATATTATGTTATTTTTCAGAAAAAGTTCGGGGTATAAGACATATCTCAAAGTTGGGAGGAAAATTTACAAACCCAACTCCCACTGGAGTGACCGAGATCTTTTCGGGGGGCACTGGTGACTTGATCGTGAATTTCTGCAGAAGTGTGATGATAAAAATGAAAAGCTCCATAACAGCCAAGCTCTTCCCCGGGCAAATTCTCTTACCTGGAAAGACAGATCGGTGAATAGAGAAACATCTCCAATAGGTGATATATTCTATTTTAGATTCTACTAATTTTAATAGACGACATGTAGAGATCAGTAAAGTCAACTCCATTACACTCCTACCACCATGCCTGACTGAAGACAGGACACACTTGTCTTTGTCCTCCTCACCCAGTTGCTGCCACACATGCTTGACACCATCTGAGCCAAATAAGTTTATCTTTGGGTGGTATCCAACTACCCGTTCTTACATAGTTACATAAGTTGAAAAAAAAAAGACCTAGTTCCATCTAGTTCAACCTTCCTCCACCAATTATACAGGTCATCACAAAATCTTTTATAACTGACAATGTCGTGTGTACTGAGGAACTCATCCAGCCCTTCATTAAAAGCCGTTATAGTATCTGCTATTACTAACTCTTGTGGTTGGCATTCCAGAGTTTGACTGCTCTAACTGTAAATAACAGTCACATTACATGGTATAGCATAGCTAATCAGGATCGACTATCACAGCCTGTATAAAAGCAGAGGCAGGGAATACAGCAGCTATTTATCGTTTCATAGTGTTTAAGATTGAAGGTAGACTTAAGTCCATTGAATTCAACCCATGACCTAACCTAACATGTTGATGGTGAGAAGGTGTCCCAGCTTCCATCTCAGTACTTTCAATTACTGGCAAATCGATTAAATTGCAAATCAAATTTCCTGAGAAAGATGATAGTTTTGAATTTCAAAATATTAGCATATCTCTATGGCTATATAATATCAAACGTTTGATAATGCACTCTGTGCCTTATCTCCAGGATCCAAAAAGTAAATCACAAGCAGGTTCTCACTTAGAGAACTGGTAGTGCAAATGGATCAAACCCTTAAGGCTAGGGCTTCAAGCAATTTTGGCTATGACAGCCATTGCATGACCAAACTTTACTCGGTGGAGCTAGTCAGTTGGATTCTTCATGGCTTGCTTGTTGTGGTCTTAGTAGATTAGGTGTCACTTTTCTAATAAATTCAGACTGTAGCAGTGGATCCAAGCGAAATTCAGTCTCACGATGACGGTTTCAACCAAAGACACAGTTATAGCCCTAGCCCTATGTCACACTTGCCGGGTATGACAAGCGTGGCAGGGCCGTTCAGACCTACGTGTGTTGGATGCACAACAAAAAGCACAGCAAAGGGGACACTAGGGACACAATGACGGGGGGGCCTGGAGCTAGTGAGAGGAGTAGGTGGGACACTTCCTATCCTTACTTGCAACTGTCCCTACTCTCCTAACCAGTCCCCATACAGTCTCTGCAACTGTCGCTGAGTAGGAACCTAAGACCTTAAGAAGATCCTATAGATTCCCTAGCTAGTGAGGGGCAGGTGAGGTTCACTAGACCCACCACTGCACTAACAAGACACCAGGTAAGGTAAGACAAACAGGGAGGGGGATAGCAACAAAAAAGGATAAAGCTTGAGTACAGGAAAACTTCATGGCAGAACCTTCCTCCAAGGCAGCCAGAGAACAATGAGTTTGTATCTTCAGTAGGGATTGCGCTACTTAAACCTGAAGGGGCGTGGCTGCAAAGCAGCTGCAGCTGAAACACTCAGCTAGGAACTGCTGGAAAAACTGCTAGCAGCAAAACTGACATTAACCATTTCAGTACGAAGAGAAACAAAACAACATTTAAATGTAGAGAGCCAGATAAGAGGCTGCAGTCCTAGAGCTGTCACTAGCCTTCAAAAACAGAGAGATGACCGTGACACTCTATAGAAGCATTCTCTTTGAAAGTGATTACATATCATTAGGATATACAATCCCTTCATGACAGATACCGGTCAGAACCTAGTTCAGTTCATCCTCACCTACAGAAAACGGCATGAAGTATTCTCTCTTTATAAGTTTCCCATTTTCATCTAAAAAGTTGTTTGGTTCAAACTTTTCAGGATCATTGAACTGTGTCCTGTCCTTGTGCACATGTGTAAGGACTGGGGTGACAACTGTACCCTATGTTTTGGAAAAAAAAATTAGGAAAAAATAATAAGTAAACTTTTCTATAGAATCGTTTTTATTATTATCTTTTTCATAGCCTAAGTTGATTTTTACCTTTTTGAATATATAATTGCGAATTTGAGTATCCATGGTCAATTCTCGGGGAGTAACCAACGGTGACACATCACAAAATCTCTGCACCTCATATATAAACGCTTCCGTGTACGGCATATTGTATCTGTCCTCAAAACTTGGTGGACGTTGGCCAATGACGTCTTCTATCTCTTTGTAGACTTTCTCTAAGGGTGAAGAACACTTGGTTAGTTCTTATCATATTAAGATCTTTCACAGTTCTTTCCAGAATCGGTGACATACCGGCTACATTAGGGTGTTTCATGAGGAGCAGGAATGTAAATCGCAGAGTCGTGCTCACGGTTTCCGTTCCAGCAAAGAACAACATTAAAGAGTTCATCACCAAAGTGTTGGTATTGTAGAAGGTTGCTTTATTCTTCCCTTCCTACGTTTGAAGAAAAGATACAGACACGTTAATCAAGGAAGGAAATTATCATGAGAAGAATTCTATAAAAAGGCGTTGTCCATTACTAGGAAAACCCTCCTGATTTCACGTTTCCCCCAGGTAAAATAATAAAGCCTATACTCCCCTCCCGTGCTGACGCCCTTCCAGTTGTGTCCGGTTCTTTCAGGATTAAGTAAGTACACCACGTTGGAAGAGGAATATGTGAATGTCCCAAGAAACTTATATTCCTGATATGTGTTGGGATCTGTGTCCGGTCTTGGTCTTACAGGGTGGAGGTTTAGCAGCTCTAGTCTTCACATTGCAAGGATAAGTTCCTCTTAAGCCCGCTTTACACGCTGTAATGTATCTTACAATGTGTGGGCGGGGTCACGTCGTAAGTGACGCACATCCGGCATTGTAAGGTACATTGCAGTGTGTGACAGGTACGTGCGATTGCGATTGAACGGTAAACATTCATCGCATACACATCGTACCTGTCTCTAGAATTGCACGTCAGATTGTTCATCGTACCCGGGGCAGCACACATCGCTGCGTGTGACACCCCGGGTACGATGAACAGATCTCACCTGCGTCCTGCGGCTCCCGGCCCACAATACAGAAGGAAGGAGGTGGGCGGGATGTTTACGTCCCGCTCAGCTCCGCATCTATTGGCCCGCTGCCGCGTGACGTCGATGTGATGCCGAACGTCCCTCCCACTCCAGGAAGTGGACGTTCGCCGCCCACATCGAGGTCGTATGGAAGGTAAGTATGTGTGACGGGGAGTTACTCGTATGTGCGGCACGTTCAACAAATTGAATGTGCCTCACATACGATGGGGGCGTTGCAAATTGCATACGAAATCGTATGCGAAATTGCAACGTGTAAAGCAGGCTTTAGTGTATTTGAGAGCATTGAACTTCGGATCATGATGTTTCTTAAATTAGGAGGTTGCCTGTAGCATAACAATGTAGGTTCTTTAAATATTGTTTTTAACCGATCATCCTTGTGTAGAACATGGTGAAGTTTCTTAGTCGTTTTTCTCAGTACCTCAAGCTGTGGGTTGTAGGTCACCCCCAGGGGGTACCCAATTATTTTCCTCTTTTTCTTTTGTATTGAAGCAGTTGACTTCTAAGAGTCCTTGTGGCTCCAATGATCTCATCATCAATGGAGGTGGGGTGATAGTCTTGTTTTAAAAATGTCTTTTGAAGATGGGTTAAAGAGAACCAGCCACCAGAATTTTACCTATATAAACTAAAGCCAGTGCTATATTGGAGCTATCATGCTGATTCTGTACATACCTTTAGTTGTTAGATCGGATGTATACTTTCTTAAATATAGGCAAGAAAAGTGAAATGCACTGTTATTTGATTGATAGGTGCTACAGAATATCTAATAGGTGGGTCGGGTTTTGCTACTTATTCCCATCCCTGTCCGCTGCCTGTCCTTCCTCTCCCTGTCTCTGTTATTAATCGGGGGGGGGGAGGAAGGATAGGCAGGCAGACAGGGATGGTAATAAGTAGCAAAACTGACCCACCTATTAGATATTCTGTAGCTGCTATCAAATAGTGCATTTCACAAACTTCACTTGCCTATCTTTAAGAAGAAAGAAGAGCCAGCACGATCTGAAAGTGGCATGCATCATATAAAAGTGCAAATTCACGGATTTATTCCAACTGTACTATAATACAAAATGAGATTTTTTGCAAATAATTGATCAATTCTTTGAGCCACCCCTGCCACGTCACGGCAAATCTTGATAGGGGGGGGCCCTAATCTATACTATGTAGTTCATGTGCCATGCAGCCTCCTAGATAAAAAAAAAATTAAAAGCAGAACCATATACTGAAGCACACATATCTGTAACCTATATATAACTGCTTCTGTGACGCCCCTGGACTATCAGGTCGTCACAGGGTATTGCACATTCTACCCTACCATGCAGTATCCACCTTCTCTTTGTTATGGGTTCCAACCAAATGGTGTTGCCTCCAACAGCAAATAAAATCCTAGATACACCCTGCACCACACCCACCAGACACCAGTGGACGGCTTGAGTGGAATAGAGTCGCCCACCTGGGCAGGGGAGGGGGGGTCAGGGAGGGGAGGTGAGGAGTGTAGTCAGTGAGTTGGGAGTAGGTGTTTGGAGAGTCTGGAAGTAGCCCTCGAGCTGTGAGGATGTTGGGAGCGGTGACTCCTGTAAGAAAGCTGTCTAGGTTGCAGACGGTGGTCTGAGCCTAGAGGAATCGGACCCCCAGTCGCAGGGGATCATGGCAAAGGGCTCGGATCTGTCGTGCAGGACAGCCAGCAGCCTTGCACCATCACCGGTCTGGGACCGAGGCACGCCGTGGTACGTAGACCCTAGGTCGGGGAGTAGCTTCAGGCAACCCGATAATTTACCCGTGGAGGACGGAGCCTTCAAGATCCGTTCCCAACCTCTCCAGAATCGGGGCATTAGCGCAACGAGAGGGATAGGAATTTCCACTCAAAACGGTCCAGAAAGTCCCAAGCGTAAGCCCTGAGAACAAGCTCCCACACTTAGCCATAGTGTGGAGCGGGACCCGGGACCCGGTTTCACACTACCGGGACCAACAGAGAAGTAAACTAAGTGCCAGGAGGCAGGTCACGGATCACCAGGCAGCACCATTGGGGACGGGACCCGAACTAGCTCCCCTCAGCAGCAGCGGTGTCCAGAGACTTGGTTTACCCGATTGTTGGTGTCTGCTTAATGGACTGAGTGAGTACTAAAGTGATCCCTGCATCCCACGGCCATACCCCACACCGAGTCCCGGGGCATTACCCCTACCCGTGGAGGGTTACAACACCTGGCTGCCCCCAGTCATCACCTTAGGTACTCCCCAACGGCAGCGGCAGTATTCTCCTCAGTTACCGCGCCCCACGGGTGGTGTCACGAACTCTATAATCCCTTGTAAATAACCCCCCTTCATTTGAGTGGCCGCACGACCCCCGGGTCCAGAGACCCTCGAGCCACTGAGAACCCGGATCCGAGCAGCCCGGCTGCTTCCACGGGGGCGGCACACCTCCATGTCGCAGCAAGACGCAACTGCAGATAAAAGGTCAGCCCAGGTCCCATCATGTGTAGCAGACGCCACACACACCAGGACAATATCAGAACTGACCTTCTCAGAGTAGGACCTCCCGATCGAGATTTGCCGTGAAGTGGCAGGGGTGGCTCAAATAATTGATCAATTATTTGCTAAAAATCTCATTTTGTATTATAGTACAGATGGAATAAATCCGTGAAATTGCACTTTTATATGATGCATGCCACTCAGATCGTGCTGGCTCTTCTTTCTTTGCCTATATTTAAGAAAGTATACATCCGATCTCTCAACTAAAGATATGTATAAAATCAGCAGGATAGTGCCAGTATACCACTGGTTTTAGTTTATATAGGAAAATCCCGGTGGTTGGTGCTCTTTAAAAGTGTTCTTCTTATTATACCATGCCTCTTATGTGTATATATATGCGCTTCTTCAGATACTTTGTTATACCATGCCTGATGAAGAGACCCGAGAAGTCTTGAAAGCTTATTTTGTAACATCACTTATTTTATTTTTGTTAGCCATTAATAGATATCAGAACTACAAGATTATAATTTTGTTTCTCAGAGCAATCATTTTGCTTCGGGTACTTTCACACTTGCGTTTTTTTCCTTCAGTCGCAATCCGCCATTTTGGAAAACAGTGCAATCCATTAACAGATTCCGCTGCTTCCCATGGACTTGTATGGACGACACATTGCGACTGATGCTCCTGCATTGCATCCGCCAGCCAACGCTGCGTTGCATTCGCCGGGCGGAATGAACGCAGCATGTAGCGTTTTTCTGCGCTTCCCGGAGCGTCAAAAAAAATGCAATGTGCTGGATTCCGTCGGCGTCCGTCATTGTTATAATGGAAGCCTATGGTGGAGGAATCCGTTGGAATCCGTCATTTGACGGATTCCTGTGACGGAACCGTCTTTACACAACTGCGCGTGCTCAGTTGAGTAAATTGCTGAAAAAAAAGCTACAACGGATTCCGTTGTTTTGCAGGATCTGTCGCATCAGTTGTGCCACTATATGCGACGCATCCGTTACATCTGTCACACAACGCAATGAGACGGATGCCGCACAATGCAAGTGTGAAACTAGCCTAAAGGCCGCTTTACACGCTGCGACATCGCTCAAGCGATCTCGTTGGGGCCACGGAATTTGTGACGCACATCCGGCCGCATTAGCGATGTTGCTGCGTGTGACACCTATGAGCGATTTTGCATCGTCGCAAAAATCGCTCATCGGTGACATGGGGGTCCATTCTCGAATATCGTTACTGCTGCAGTAACTATATAGTTCGTCGCTCCTGCGGCAGCACACATCGCTGTGTGTGACACCGCAGGAACGAGGAAGCTCTCCTTACCTGCGTCCTGCCGGCAATGCGGAAGGAAGGAGGTGGGTGGGATGATCTCCGCTCATCTCCGCCCCTCCGCTTCTATTGGGCGGCGGTTCAGTGACGCAGCTGTGACGTCGCTGTGACGCTGAACGAACCGCCCCCTTAGAAAGGAGGCGGTTCACCGGTCACAGCGACGTCGCATGGCAGGTAAGTAGTGTGACGGGTCTGGGCGATGTTGTGCGCCACGGGCAGCGATTTGCCCATGTCGCACAACTGCCGATGGGGGTGGGTACCCACGCTAGCGATATCGGTCACAATATCGCAGCATGTAAAGTGGCCTTTAGATAAACACATTCACTTTCTCACCCAGTTTTGTAAAAGTTGTAACAGCTGTATAAAACAGTAAAATCAACGTTCAAACTGGCAACTTTTCTCCAGTGCTCTGGCATTAAAAAAAAAAAAAAAAAAAAAAGCTTCGATAAAACCCCCATTAATATGAATATTTATTCTCTTATATAGCGTTAATTCCACAGCGCTTTACATACATCAACAACACTGTCCCCATTGGGGCTCATAATCTGAATTCCCTATCTGTATGTCTTTGGAGTGTGGGAGGAAACCCACGCAAACACGAGGAGAACATACAAACTCCTTGCAGATGTCGTTCTTAGTGGGATTTGAACCCAGGATCCCAGCGCTGCAAGACTGTAGTGCTAACCACTGAGCCACCATACAATGCTGAGCCACGATGCAGTGCTTACAACTATTGTATACATTTCAAGAAATTACTGCTTGATAGAACATTAAACTGTTTTTGTACCTTCGCCATTTTGATCAGGAAACAGTCTATAAAATCTCTCGGGTTGTTACTGTCCAAAGTCTTCACGTTGTCCTCCATCTTCTCCTTAATAAAGTCTGCCATCATAGTAAAGTTCTCCATGATTGTATGGTGGGGCCCAGGTATGTACTTCATGATATTTGGGTATATGTCGAATAGCTTTTGGGGGGGAGGAAGGGGGGGGGGGGAAATGGCCACAGTTATTGCAACTTTTATTTTTCCCATTTTTATCATATAATATAACATCTGAATACACATTAACAACAATCTCTAAAACTTGAATTTGTTTTCGGGTTAAAAGGATTGTTTCACCCCAAAGATTACCCCGTGATTAACTCAAGTTTTTTGTTAAAGTATAAGGGTATGTGCACATGCTTTGTTTTACAGTACCAGCAAAGTGAATGAGATTGAAAAATAAAACTCATGCACACGCTTGTTTTTTTGTTGTTTTTTGTTTTTTTTTTTACTTGCATTTTTTGACCCTCTGGGTGTTTTTAGAAATCTGCATCATCTTTTTAAATTTTATTATTTAATTTTTTTATATTATGCAGCATTTTTTCTGCTGACATTCAAAGTTTTGCTACAGAGAAAAAAAAAAAAAACACGTGTGAACATACCTTTAGGGCATGATGACACGTTGAATTTTTTGCAGCATTTTCCCCCCAGAAAAAAAAAAAAAAAAAAAAATTACACAGAACCAGTAAAGATAATGAGAATTCTGCAGTCTCATGCACACGCTGCTTATTTTTTTCTTCCAAATTGACCAAAGCATTTTTTTCAAATCTGGAACAAATCTATTTTTAGTGTTTTTGTTGCTTCTTCACACAACAAAAAACTTGCTTATTTTAGGCATTTTTTTTCTGCCAAAACACTGTCTCAGGCCTCTTGCTCACGTCAGTGAAAAATACACACATTTTTCACGGTCCGTTTTGAAGGTGCGTATGGCCCATCCATGTGCCGTGATTTTCGCACACTAGTGTTCACCATTTGCTATCTGTGATAGCACACGGAGATCAGGAACTTTTTAACTCATCTGTCCCCGAAGCTGCTGTCCGTGGTGCTGCTGCTTCCGGGTGCACGTCGCAGTGAATATTCATGAGCATAATGAGCAAGCCCTGAAGCAAGTGACAGCAGCGACGAAGACAGCAGCGCTGGAGATAGGGGAGTATAGAAAATAATTTTATTTCAAAGACACGTGTTTTCTCAGGTACGTGTCACATCAGTGTGTGGTCCGTGTGACATCAGTGCTGCATAGACCCATTGATTTTTATGGGTTTGCGTATGTCCGTGATTCTGGTACGTATAAAAATGGCATCATATGTACCGGAATCACTGACGTGCAAAAGATGCCTTATATGTAGAAAAATCTGATTCAAATACTCAACATGTCCACGTAGCTTAAGAAGGTTGTCCAGGTTTGAGATGAAAGGCTGCTGTCACTATGTGGCTGCAGACTTTTAAATTTTCACTATCAGGATTCACCGGTGCCGGCGGCAAAAATGGATGGTCAAATGACGGCAAGTTAACGATTTGCATGCTTCCGTACACATTCCGTCCTCGCTCAAGACAGGAGTTGAGCAAGTTGGGACTTGACAGCATGTATGCAAATCGCATACTTGTGGTCACATGAGATTTGTAATTGAAAAGGGTTAATAGCATCTTTGGAGATATATAGTAGTAAGAAGGTTAAAGAGAACCTGTCATCTGATTCATGCTGCATAAGCCACGGACAGCAGGAATCAGAACCTGGCTACATGATTGCAGGTGTGGCGCCCCTGAGGCTCAGTTGCCACAGAGTATTGCATCTGACTTAAGGTGCAATACTCATCCCGGGTAAGGAAGAGGTTAACCACTGGTTTTCACTTCCACAACACATAGCTCAGGTGCTTTCCCGCTGGAACTGGGCTAAAGGTACCAATTAATGATTAATCATGGAAGGTTTCTCCGGGAGACGCCTGACATGATTAATCTAGGACTTATTGGCAGCTATGGGCTGCCAATAACTCCTTATTACCCCGATTTGCCAACGCACCAGGGCAAATCGGGAAGAGCCGAGTACAGTCCCAGAACTGTTGCATATAATGTATGTGGCAATTCTGGGCGGCTGCTGACTGATATTGTTAGGCTAGGGGGCTCCCCATAACGTGGGGCTCCCCATCCTGAGAATACCAGCCTTCAGCCGTATGGCTATATCTGGCTGGTATTAAAATTTGGGGGGGACCGCACGCCGTTTTTTTTAATTATTTATTTATTTTACTGCACAGTATAGACACGCCCACCGGCTGCTGTGATTGGGTATAGTGAGACAGCTGTCACTCAGCGTGGTGGGCGTGTGTGACTGCAACCAATCACAGGCGCCGGTGGGCGGGTAAAGCAGGGAATACGAGATTGATTAATGGGCGGCCGGCTTTTTCAAAATAGTAAAAGCCGCCGAAGTTTTTATAACAGCCGTGCAGCGCCGCGCCGGAGATCGGGGAACGGTAAGTGTTACGAGGGGGACCCGGGGAAGCGTGCCAAGGTGGGAAATGGACAGCTTCCGCCGGTCAAGGTCCACTGTGCGGTGTAAGGGACCGCTGCTATGGTGGGTGAAGAGTGAGCTGGTTGCTGCTAGCGATCGTCTGGAATGTCACAGACGATCTATGTACACCGGTCTGCCCTAACCCATGAGGGTTGTATGGCACGGATCTCACGGCTCGGTGTACCTGTTGCACGGGGAAGCACAGAGGTGCCCACGCACGTGTGCCAGTGGAAGTCACGAGAATATGGCACGAGGGTAGCACAGAGGTGCCCACGCACGTGTGCTTTCAATAACCAGGTGAGTCCGGTGGAGACTTGAGGAGCTCACCTGGGACAGGAACACGGCCTGTTGAAGGGGATACTGCCGGAGCAGCAAGGCAGGGACATGGCCTGCAAACCAGGTGCTGCCTAAGCAGCAAGGGCCAAGCCCACAAAAGACAGTAATGCCTGAGCAGTGGCGTGGCAGCACGCTGCCAGACATCCAAACATAGAAGGACGGTCGCACGCCGCCATGATTGCAGGGGGAGCTTTTAAGGAGGTGTAGCTCCACCCAAGGGCGGGCGCGAGGCGGAGATGACGGACTTGACCCAATCAGGGTCCACGACGTCCCAGCCTGGCCAGTCAGGATTCACCACGTCACCAGCCTTGTCATCAAGCCGTGTGACGTCAGTGGGCGAATCAGGACCCACCACGCATTGCACATGCTCACCCTCCTGCCTCTGGGAAATAGAGGCGGGATCCTCAGTCTCACAATGTGCAGAGATAACGGGAGTCTCACTGCTTCCCTGAGTAGCAAACCTCTGCAGACCTTCGGGGCCGCTGAGCAGGAGGACCCGTGGCAGGCCAGGAATGGGAGACCGCTTCACTCCTTGTAACAGGAGAACCACTAGGTGTCACCCTTCTGCTGCCTCTCTGAGAAGGTATCTCCTGCACACTGCGCAGTCTGGCAGACCTTCGGCGCTGCTGAGCAGGAGCGCTCGTGGCAGGCAAGGAATGGGAGACTGCCTCAGTCCTTGCCTCAGGAGAGCCACGAGGTGTAACAGGTAAGTATGAGAGAGGGGGGGGGAACTGACCGACAGACAGCTAGAGGGACAGATAAGACAGAGAGACTGACCGACAGACAGAGACCGACTGAGGGAGAGAACAAAACAGAAAAAGAAAAAAGACCGACATCACATGAAAAAAAGCACAAAACGTACAGGGAGCAAACAGAGATGAGTCCGTGTCACTCGGACGTGCGCACAGACCCATTGACTTTCATTGGGTCCGTGTGGCATGCAGAAAACGGACATGCTGCCGTGCAAAACACACACGGATCACGGACAAACGGACATGCATCAAAAACGCACGTGGAGCTTTTATCATACAATAACATTGGTGCACGTTTGGCCGTGTCTCCAATATACACGGAAACGGACCAAACACGCACGTGTTTCACAGATGTGTGTTTCAGGCCTCAAGCAGTAATCCACAGGCTAGCAGAAATTATCTCCTGCACGCCGGATTACTAACAAGACACCATGTGAGGCCTCTGCCACACTCACGTGAAATTCACGCACGTGCCGAGAGACATGTATTTCCCCTGCGTGTTGCGTGCAGGTAAGTACGTGTTTCTGGTACGTGCGGGCCACGTGTGTTCTACATGTGCTATCCGCGATAGCACACGTAGAACCGGTAATTATCATACTCACCTGGTCCTTCCTGCTGTCCGTGGTGCTGATCCTCGGTCTCAAGCCCTCCCGTCTCCCCGCTGCTGCTGCTGCCAGGCAGTGAAGTGAATATTCTATGAGATTAATGAGCGGCGGTTGGCAGCAAGAGGCAGCAGCAGCAGAGACAGGAGGGCAGGAGAAGGTGAGTTAATGTTTTTTGTTTTTTTTTTACTGACACGTGTGTTTTCTCCGGCGCGTGTCACACGGGACCGCATCCACACTACACCCGTGTAGTACGGGTGCGGGCCGTGTGACACCCGTGCTGCCGGAGAAAAAACGGACATGTCAGCGCTTTGAAAAACGCACACACGTACAAACGCACACGGACACACGTTCCGTGTGGTTTTACGTGTGTGTGCCTGCTACCATAGGGTAGCATTGCTGTACGTGTCTCCGTGCCGCCGGTACGTGTAAAAAAATGACAAACACGTGCCGGTGGCACGGATGTGTGTCGCAGGTCTGAGATAGAGATAGAGATATATATATATATATATATATCTCTATCTCTATCTCTATCTGTTCTCGCACAGTGGCCCCCTTCTGCTTGTGTCCGCTCCTGCCCTGACTAGCATTTGATTTTCAGCGGGTTTATTATATGATTTTTAGGTCACATTGGCTAAAGTGGACAGTATATTTTGAATAACAGATAATGTTACCTAAAATGTATAACATTTTTTATTGTGTAGACTTTTTGAACTGATGGATATTTTGTACTTTCCAATGGAGATTGAGTAACAATGACCCAAGAAAAGTAAAAAAAAAATAATCACTAATATGGCGACCCCATGATAAGGTTTTACTTACCAGTCCCCAGCGTGAGCTCATGATGCGGAAGATGTCTTGAACACATTTCACAAGCTTTTGAAAATTTTCATCTTCGTATTCAAACCGGCTGCCAAACACCACAGAGCAAATCACATTGGACACAGAATGTAACATAGGGTAATTGGGATCTATAGGGGATCCTAAAACATCAAAGAGGACTAAGTAAATCAAGAGCTGAAGGTCAGGATGCACAGAAGCCGAGTAACAAGGTCTATTGGGTGGAATAAGGGCTCATGCGCACGTTGCGTCCTGACTAGTGCAGAAATAAATGCACCCTCTGGCAGACTTGACGCTGCGTGTTGACAAAAAGAATGCATCCAAAACGCATGTATTTTGGACGCATTTTGCATGCGTTTTGGATGCATTTGTCAGTGCGGTCCCCCAGCTCTGCTACATGCCCGCTGACAGCACACACAGACCGGGCGATGAGAATGAACTCGGATGAACTTCACCCGACTTCATTGTCATCCCGCGGCTCTGTCTCTGTGTGCTACCATGAACTCAGATGAACCTCCGAGGTCAGTGCCAGGACACAGGAGTCCGCAGCAGTGACGTCAGAGCTTCACCCAATTTCACTGACATTGCGCATCTCTCTCTCTCTCTCTCTCTCTGTGGCAGCCTGATTTAAGGTCAGACGTGAAGGACTCATCTGTGATCGCAAATCCCCTGAGTGACTGCAGTGAGCAGCGCGATCAGCGGTGCAGTCACTCAGGTGACCTGCGGCCACAGCTGCAGTCCTCCACCTGAGAGCAGTGGCCGCGAGTAACCTGAGTGACGTCATCACTGATCGTGCGGCTCACTTCAGTTGCTGCGTGGAGATGACAGATAGCGGTTGTGGTCTGTGTCCGCTCGCTGTCAGCTTCATGTAGCAGAGCTGAAAGTCGTGGGACCTCTGTGGATTACGTCGGAACTGGAGGGGTATTTGGGGATTAATAAAGTGGTGAAAGAGGGTGTTTTTTTGTCTTTCATTCCAAATAAAAGGATTTTTGGATGTGTGTGTTTATTTTCTTTAACTTACGGTTACTCATGGACAGTATCTCGGGGAGACGCCGGCCATGATTAACCTAGGACTTAGTGGCAGCTATGGGCTGCTGCCATTAATTCCTTAGTTATTACCCTGCTTGCCACTGCACCAGGGCAATTCGGGATGAGCCAGGTAGAGTCCCGGGACTGTCGCATCTAATGGATGCGGCAATTCCGGTCGGCTGCTGGCTGATATTGTTAGGCTGGGGGGCTCCCCATAACGTGGAGCTCCCCATCCTGAGAATACCAGCCTTCAGCCGTGTGGCTTTACCCTGGCTGGTATCAAAATTGAGGGGGAAACTGCACGTTTTTTTTTTAATTATTTATTTTTTTGTTTCACTGCTCGATATAGACACGCCCACCGACGGCTGTGATTGGTTGCAGTGAGACAGCTGTCACTCAGCGTGGGGGCGTGTCTGACTGCAACCAATCATAGGCGCTGGTGGGCGGGGTAAGCAGGGAATAAGATAGAATAATGAGCGGCCGGCATTTTCAAAAGAGGAGAAGCCGCCACAGTGTGAACGTGCACCGCGCCGGTGATCATGGATCGGTGAATATGAGAGAGGTGGTGGGAGGTAGAGACCGACATGGACAGAGAGAGAGATAGAGACATCGAGAGAGAGAGACCGAAAGACCTGCGTTTGTTTTGTCAAAAAAACATGCGGATCGCAACAAAAATGCAGTGCAAATGCACTGCTTAACATTTTGGTAGCATTTTTCTGCAACTCATTGATTTCAATGGGTGTAGAATGCTGCCAAAACAGACAAAAGAATTGACATGCTGCTTTTTTAAACGCAGAGATTTTGTCAAATTTTTGACAATCAAAACGCTGCGTTTAAAAAAGAATCGTGCGCAGGGATTTTGCATGATTCTCCTAGACTTGCTGGGGAAGCAGAACACATGTATTTTGACAATGTAACGCTGCAGAAACGCAAAAAAAAAACAATGCAACGTGCACTCGAGCCCTTACACAGTCTCGTTCAGGTAAGGTTTCAAAGCATGGTATATCCTATTATTGAAGAGTATTTCCAAAACTTGCCCTAGATGTAGCAGCTCCTTGGCCAACCAGCTGAATTTTCCAATATCTCTCTCTCAAAAAAAAAAAAAAGGGGGCAAAGACACATCGGCAAGCGTTGTTCGATCTTACAGGGTATTTTAACTGTCCCGGCTGCAGTATCATATGTGACCTGTCACCTGAGGCTTGTGATCAGCACAAACACTCTGTAGACCTTGTATAGTGTACTGTCAAAAATTGTGTAAAGAACCACAAACATTGCCCAAATATATCCAACTTGCAGCATGGTTCCAAATAACAGTGCCATCCTACGACTAAATACCAACTTCATATACAGTAGTTAGTATTACACTGTGCGCAGCTTCCTGGGACCCACCGATGAGTATCTGCGGCTTTTTCCTATGTCTGCCATTGGCGGACGTCGTGTCAATAGCACTGCAGCTAATTAGAGAGCTCAGCGGTTCTGCAAGGATTGGTCCGTCTATATGGGAATGCCACACTAGAGCCGCTGAGCTCCCCGATTGGCATTGGCTGTGGCATTGACATCACTTTGAAAGCGTGGTAGCCAGACACTGGGAACATCGTGGAGACTAACCGATGGACTCGGGGGAAGGTGAGTGCAGCACTTTTTTTTTTTCAGGCTCCCTGCACACGTAGCCAGGGTAAATATCGGGTAACTAAGCAAAGCACTGTGCTTGGTTACCCGATATTTACCTTGGTTACCAGCGTACACCGCTTAGCGCTGGCTCCTTGCACAAGTAGCAAGGGTAAATATCGGGTTATTAAGCAAAGCGCTTTGCTTAGCAACCCGATGTGTATCCTGGTTACGTGTGCAGGGAGCCAGAGAGAGCATGCGCAGTGAAATCCTAAGGATTCCGCTGGTCAAAAAACGTTACATGCTGCGTTCCTTCCGCCCAGCGGAAGCAACGCAGCGCCGGCCAGCGGAAGCAGCGCAGGTACTTTTGGCACAATCCGTCATCCATACAAGTTTATGGGAAACAACGGAATCAGTTAACGGATTATGCTGTTTTCCAAAAGGGCGGTTTGTGACGAAGGTAATTAACGAAACTGTGAAAGTACCCTTATTTGGAACCATGCCGTAAGATGTACATGTTTGATGTGGTTCTCTACACACTTTTTGACTTATTCGGGCTTTACACGGTACGATCGATCGTGCGATTGCACGATCGATCGTACCCGCCCCCGTCGTTTGTGCGTCACGGGCAAATCGCTGCCCGTGTCACACAAAGTCGTTAAAGCACAGTCACACGCACTTACCTGCTGTGCGACCTCGCTGTGAGTGGCGAACGTCCACTTCCTGAAGGGGGAGGGACGTTCGGCGTCACAGCAACGTCACACAGCCGCCGGCCAATAGAAGCGGAGATGAGCGGGACGTAAAAATCCCGCCCACCTCCTTCCTCACGCATAGCCGGCGGGAGCCGAGGGACGCAGGTAAGCTGCTGTTCATCGTTCCCGGGGTGTCACACGGAGCGACGTGTGCTGTCCCGGGTACGATGAACAACTGGCGCCATTTTAATTAAACAATTTTTTTAAAACTGAGCATCGAGTACACGACTCACGATTTGTGAGCGATACTGCGTCGCTCAGAGGTGTCACACGAGATGACATCGTGTACAATACTGGATGTGCGTCACGAAAACCGTGACCCCGACGATGCATCGCACGATCCGTTGTCTCGTGTGACGCCCGCATTACACTATATGGGTAGAGGAGGTGCCAACAACCTTATGTTCAAGATTCTTTATATCAGTGGTGATATAGAAGGGTTAATCGTTAAAATATTATAATATATATATATATATATATATATATATATATATATATATATATATATTTTTTTTTTTTTTATTTTAATACTGTATTAGTACATTTTGTTTAGTATATACCAGTCTCATATTCAAGGTTTCATTTTTCGTTTAATATGTTCTTATCTCATATGAAAGTCTCTGAGACTTCTAAGTCATGTGTGACGTATGTCTGAGAGGAGGGGAACAACTGGTGAACTTCTAACGGAAACATCAGTTGTGGACAATCATCTTCGTGCCATAAATGTAATTGTTCTATTGTGCATAAACAAAATGTAATCTGGAAATCAATTAAAAGAAAAAAAATTCAAAAGGATGTTACAAAAATAAAAAAAAAAAAAAAAAAAAAAAAAGTGTTTTACTTTACCATTTGCTTTTTGCAGCGTCTCGGTCAGATAACCAGCCTCCACTCGTATCCTCTCCTCAAAGCTCTGTTTTCCTACTCCAAAATTCCCCAGCGTTAGCATGGCGAAACGTCTCAGCTCCTTCCATTTCTCTCCATTACAGAAAGCAAACTCTGCAGTACAATAGAAGAGTTAATTTCATATTAATAAGCTCATCAAGGGGACATGTTCATTACTGTATACTCTTTCTTTATGTGGTGCTCTACCTATATCTCTACACTGGATTGTTCTTTACAGCGGATCAGTCATCAGATTTCACTAAACAAATTGAATAGATTTCTAAATACATTTCTGGACCTTATGTTGTATAACCATGTCTGAATCGGCGTATAATCCTTTTTAAAGTTAAGCCACGTCCAATAACCATCCATTTGAAACTGATCCATTAAGCAAAAAAAATCAGATCCATTTCAAATGGAAGAAAAATGGATGGCTGTTTAACGGATCTGTTTTCCATAGACTTCAATGTTAAAATAACATATCCAGTTGTAATCAACTCTGTCTGCACAACTTTTTTTTTTTTTTGTATCATTCTAAGATAACTTATTGCTGTTTGATCCATTCTAATGAATGATTATGTGACACCCTGGACTATTCGGGTCATCACAGGGTTCTGCACAAACTGCCCTCCCCGTGCAGTATTCAACCCCTCATGGTTCTGGGAACCTAACATGCGGTACTGCCTCCACCAGCATTCACAAATCCTAGATACATCTTGCACCACACCTGTCAGGCACACCAGTGGGCTACTCGAACAGGCATAGGGCCGCCCATCTAGGGGTCAGGCAGGGAGGTGGGAGGTGTCAGTTGAGTCGAGTAGTGACCCTTGAGCTGTGAAGAGCTCTGAGGAAGCTGGGAGTTGGAGCTCCCAGGGGAGAAGCAAACTAGGTCGCAGACGGTGGTTTGGACCTAAAGGAGTTGGACCCCCAGTCGCAGGGGGATTGAGGCTAGGTGCCTGTAACTAGTCGAGGAGGACGGCCAGCAGCCTGGTCCTATCACCGGTCTGGGACCGAAGGCACGGCGGGGTACACTGACCCTAGGTTGGGGAGAAGCTTCAGGCAACCCGGTAATTAACCTGCGGAAGACAGGGCCTTTATGGACTGTTCTCACCCAGCTCAGAGATCGGGGGCACTAGCGCAACGAGGGGGATAAGACTTTCCTAGCAAGCGGTCCACTGAAATCCCAAGAGTGAGCTCCTGAGAGTAGGCTCCCTCACTTAGACACAATGGAGAGCGGGGCCCGGAAAAGCTTCAAGCTAGCGGGCCACAACGGACAATCTAAACTTTTGTGCCAGGAGGCAGGTTACGGACCACCAGGCAGTGCTGCAGGGGACGAGAACCGGACGAGCTTCCCTCGAGAGGAAACGGCAGTCAGAGACTTGGTTTACCCTGTTGTCAGCGTCTGCTTCATTGCAGAGTGAGTATCCGACTGACCCCTGCACTGCACCTGCACAACCATCATACAGAGTCCAGGGGCCCTGTCCCTACCCGTGGAGGGTAACGTCACCTTGCTGCCCAATTCCATCACCTCGGGTACTCCCAACGGCAGTGGCAGTACACCCAATTACCGCACACCATGGCTGGCGTCACGAACTATACTAATCCCCTATAAATACCCCCCTTCACCTTAGAGTGTGGCCCCTAGCCCTCGGGTCCAGAGACCATCGAGCCACAAGTAGTCGCCAACCCCCGGATCCGAGCAGTTTGATCCACTGCCAGGGTGGCACAATTACTTGACATTGTCAGCTGTAACCATAGAACAAAAAATAAGTAAAAAACAAATCTACTCTGGACTTGTTCACACTACAAATTCTGTGGCATCAAAAAAACCTCTTCGTTGGACCTGTTCTCACTAGAGCTGTTCACACTACTAACACGGCTTTAAGTCCTAGATTGATATGCAACTTCAGTTCCTGTGTGTATCACTCCTGGTTCTGGGTCATATGGCCTTCTCTACTCTGCTCCTCTGCCTTCCATCCAGAACAAGAAAGTTCAAAAAGGTATCCAGCTCACCTATTCCTCTAAGTGCATGGCATCTGTCCAAGATGGTGTGACAGGGTATGCGGCAGAGCAGTGAGGGACGCCAGGCCAAGGAACAATCCAAAGGGCTTTATTGGAACCACAAAGATAAAGCACCAAACATAAATATAAATCCTTAAAGTCTGCAAGGAGTCCACAACAAAACAAAAGATCCAGGGGCACCGCCTGGTATTCCGATGCCAGGGAAAATAGGGCAATGGTCCTTTATGAGTTCCTTGAGTCCAACAGGGGGAACAACAAAACACAATCCCACGTGGCCACTGATCTCCAGTCTGTAACAGTCCATACACAGGCTCTAGGATCCAGCCTCAGCTATAGATCCTAGTGCTTCTCCGGCCGAAATCCAACTAACTGACCTACATGAGTCTCATTGTTCTTCTCTCCTGGGATCTGACCCTAAGGTGGGTAGAAGAGTCCAACTCCGCCCGGATATTTGATGGCTTTTGATACATGAATGGACTCTAGGTTCTTTAGTGTATGATGAAGATGTAGGATTGAATGTTCGGCTCCAGTTTTTATCCTCCTTCACTTGAACTCTGCTTCCTGCACCCACAAATCGGCATTGTATATCTCCCACATCATCATTGCCTAGGAGAATGTCTGCAGGAAGGCCGCTCATCACACCGATTATGCATTGTTTTGCCCCAAAGCCATAATCCAGGGTTACACTTGCTCTCGGAATATATCTCTGAGTACCTCCAGCCAATTCAATGGCAATTACTGGTCCCTTTTGAATTGCTTCTGGTTGAATTACTCGGGGATCTGCTATGGTGAGAAAAGCCCCAGTGTCACAAAAGCCAACAACTTTTTGGCCATCCAGCATGACCTCCTGTAGATGTTTATGCTGAAGATCATAAGAACGGGTGGCTGTTGCTCGCACTCCATAGACTCCTGGTAGGGAAGTCAACATATCAGAGTCACTTGGCAAATCATCAGGGCCTGAATCCAGCTCTTCTCCTGCTGAAGGTGTCTGTAGATAATGGACAGGTGTCACAAACCACCGGGGGGGTCACTCAGAAATCCCCCGCGCTGGCTACCAGTACGTCACGATCGGGGGGTAACAAGTGGGGTCACCCCTCCTTTATACCTCCCGACCGACAGACAGAGCACGTGACGCGCTCTCTAGCGCCCCTCTTATAGTCAGGCCAATTATGGAATTGCCCGACAATAAGCAAGGAGGCCGCTATACTACTTATGCCGATTATTGAAGGGTCCCCGGTGAGAGTAGGGTATATATTCCCCCGACCTCCGCGGGCGGAATATATAATATCTTCCCGAATCTCACTGGCCTCCCCACAATAATCCTTGGCACAACTCGCTGCCACCAACCGATTTACGGTAACTATTAGCCGAACACACAGACGTGGGATTCAAGATCGAGATAACAGAACAGCCCAAGATTAATTATATAATTTAATCAGCCTAAAGCACACTAGAACTACAATATATACAATAGGGAATCTACAGAATATACATATGTCAGAGTACAGTTACAGATAAAGCATGGTTTTCAAACAGGTATGCAATTCAATCAGTTACCTTGTGCGTCTGGCCACAGGGGGGCGCTGTAGACCAGGTTTCCAGGAACTCCCACAGATGTTTCCTACACGTGCCCCCAGCGAAAGAACGCTGGAAAATGGCCGAAGTAGGGTTATCAACCTGGGCAGATCCAGGTCCCCTCCTACCTTAGTGACCTCACAGGGAAGCACTGCCACTCCCCCTGCATGGATCAGAATTATCCAGCAAAGGGGATATTGGCCATAACTTTGCCTGGGAGCGTCGTAGGCGGACGCCAATGCTCTCATTGTGACAGTTATGAATTTAGCTACAGAACGAGGGGACTCATGACCTGTCTGCCAGTTCCCCATTGGCTGATATCACGCCTGGGGCATTTCCCAATGTCCTGCTCCCATAAAAAGGGTGTGCCGGCATCGTCCGCATGCAGAGACACCATTTTTATGGTTGCCATATTTATCGGAAATATGGCTTGCGAGATATGAACCATTTTTTACTGGAGTCGTTCTGTCTGGCTATTTCCATAGCCTTGCTAACTAGCTAGCAGCCCCCACTACAGGGTCACGGCAGGGAGTCATCCTGTGTCCATTGTTCCCACACCACCTCATTTCCATATCACAGGACATGGCCATGGGATTTGTTGCTAAACCAGTTGTGTGAAGGAAAGGGGGGGTGACACCAGGAGAGGGCTTCCTGACATACTTGAATATCATGATTTATCGTCATATCTCCGGATTTACCTCACAACAGGCAAAGGTGGTCTGCAGCTGTTCTGCCTCTGAACACCTGGACAGTCAGCTTGCAGATGACCAGGCTGCCCACATTGATAACATCTGCGCTGCGTCTCACTCCTTCCAGTTTGCCTTCTGGAGAAGTAGGTAGGAGACCTTGGTTACTGATAGGGAGGTGCAGGTGCTGGAGGTGGATGTCGATTTGGAGGATGTCTCCACGGGATAGATGGGCATGTGGCACGCAGATGCCCGGGATGCCCACAGCTTCGCTCTTCTATTTTCTCTCCTCGTCGCATTCCAGAAAATGTGGTAGAAACAACTGGAGGCACATACACACGGGTATCCACATGAGGTGGTGATCTAGGAGGTTGAGGAACATTGGGCACTGAAGGACAAGGAACCTCTGGTGTTGGGGTGCTGGTCATTTTTGCTCCCTCTGCTAACAGCTTCTTCCATTGAGGCTTGATAGTGAGTACCTCATCAGCTAGAGCGGCAGCTTGTTCCACTGTCTCTGGTCTCCTCTCACGCACCCATTCCCAGATCTCAGTAGGGCACTTGGCATAAAACTGTTCTTTTAGGATGACCTGGAGGAAGGTCTCCCAAGTTAAGGCTCCCTCTCCCTCCAGCCAGCGATGGCACACTTGTTTCAGTCTGTGGGCATACATTTTGAAAGACACTTCTCCATCACAGGCTAACATATGGAACTGAGTCCTATAAGTATCTGGGGTCACGGCATAATGTTCTAGAATGGTCTGTTTGATCTCCCCATACTCACAATTCCACTGAGGGTCCATAGCTCTATAGGCGTCGGCAGCTCCACCCTCTAAGAGGCCCACCAGGTGTCTGACTCGCTCTCTTTCTGGGACTTCAATTAATCGGCACTGATGCTCAAAGTCCTGGAAGAAGCCCTTAATGTCACCTGCAGCTTCATTAAATGGCTTAAAGTCCTTGCGGGACACTCTGGAGAATTCCCTCATAGTTGGTGCTGTGGGTACAGTCTGTCTGGAGCTCCTAGCTGCTTCCACAGCAAGCTGCCTCTCCAGCAATACCCTCTCCTTAACTCCACGAATAGCCTCCCTCTTATCTTCTATGGTGGCCTCATCTCCCAGCAGTGTCATCTCCTCCTCATACCACACAACCCATTGACTTTTTTGGGTATTTACCTCCAGCTCCCGTCTTTCCTCCCCTTGCTGTGGAAATCCTTCCTCGGTGCCATCTTGCAGGCAAGCTCCTTCCAGAGCCTCAATTAGTTGCTCCTTGAAGAGTCCTTTGTAGCCAACTCCTAATTCACAGGCCTTTGTTTTGAGGTTCGACATAGTCCAGTTCCTGTATCCTGAGCTTCTGGTTTCAGAGGTTGATGGGCCGTTGTCCTCCATTTGTTCTGCTCTGATCCCGCCGCTGCCAAACAGTATGTGACCGGGTATGCGGCAGAGCAGTGAGGGACGCCAGGCCAAGGAACAATCCAAAGGGCTTTATTGGAACCACAAAGATAAAGCACCAAACAAATATAAATCCTTAAAGTCTGCAAGGAGTCCACAACAAAACAAAAGATCCAGGGGCACCGCCTAGTATTCCGATGCCAGGGAAAATAGGGCAATGGTCCTTATATGAGTTCCTTGAGTCCAACAGGGGGAAAAAAAAACCCAAAAAAAAAACCACAATCCCACGTGGCCACTGATCTCCAGTCTGTAACAGTCCATACACAGGCTTTAGGATCCAGCCTCAGCTATAGATCCTAGTGCTTCTCCAGCCGAAATCCAACTAACTGACCTACATGAGTCTCATTGTTCTTCTCTCCTTGGATCCGCCCCTAAGATGGGCAGAAGAGTCCAACTCCGCTCGGACATTTGATGGCTTTTGATACATGAATGGACTTTACACTCCTGGCTTTGTTCTGTTTACCAAGTTGTGGTTGGAGAAGTCCCATGCTGAGAAGAACAAAATCCCCCAGCAGAAGCAGCACAAAGGACAGACAGACTATTACACCATGAGGACAGGCGGGGGAGGGACACGCTGTTACAGATGGTGGTTAGGATTCAGAGGCGCACGCCTCGAAACGTGTAAACCGCTGTTTCTGGGGCCAGTCTGCTGTTTTTTTCACCTACCATCCATGTGTGTTTTTACTATATTTTTACTGTCCTGGTCATCGCTGTTTCACATGCTAGACAGTTAAGGCCCTGTCACACACACACACACAGATAAATCTTTGGAAGATCTGTGGTTGCAGTGAAATCAGGGACATATTGTTCCATCCATACACAGCCACAAACCTGGCACCGATTGTCCACAATTCTACTACAACCACAGATTTATCTGTGTTTGACAGGGCCTTTAGTCCTCCTCACTTTGCCTTTACCTTGAGTCCTTATTGTTCACCTTAATCTGCGACGTAAGGCACCATTACACGCGTCGATTTATCATGCGATCGTATCTGCGATCGCACCCGCCCCCGTCGTTTGTGCGTCACGGGCAATTTGTTGCCCGTGGCGCACAAAGTCATTTAACCCCTGTCACACGTACTTACCTCCCAAACGACCTCGCTGTGGGCGGCGACCATCCTCTTCCTGAAGGGTGAGGGACGTTCGGCGTCACAGTGACGTCACACAGCGGCCGCCCAATCGAAGCGGAGGGGCGGAGATGAGCGGAAGGTAACATCCCGCCCACCTCCTTCCTTCCGCATCGCCGGCGGGACGCAGGTAAGCTGTGTTCGTCGTTCCCGGGGTGTCACACGGAGCGATGTGTGCTGCCTCAGGAACGACGAACAACCTGCATCCAGGAATGTAACAGACTTTATGAAAATGAACGACGTGTCAACGAGCAACGGTAAGGTGAGTATTTTTGCTCGTTCACAGTCGTTCGGAGGTGTCACACGGTACGACATCTCTAACGACGTGACCCCGATGACATATCGTTAGATATATCGTATTGTGTAACGCCGACTTTAGAAAAGCCACCTCACGTGATGAACCCTTAACAGATATTGAGTGGGACTGCCCAACCACAATTTGCAATGTGATGATGGGAACGTCAAACATTGCAACTCATCTTACAGACCAGAGATATTAAGTGTCACAAACAGGATGACCCTAAACCAGCATCTACCACAGAAGAAGAGTCTAAAGAGTCAATATTTACAAGCATAAACAGTCCTACAATCTCCTTACCGATCAACCCAGAGAAAAAAAAATATAATAGGAAAAGAATGTGACAAACTATTTTAGTTATAAAAGTAGAGACAGAACCTCTTTGAGGTTCTGCTCTTGGGCCAACCAGGAAAGTAGTGATATCCTCTTGGGAATAAGTGATTGGTGATGAGGGGCAAAAAAAATTCTACACCCTTCTATCAAGAATGATCCATCAAGCTCAGAATACCAGAATCAATCAAAATGAAACCTGGAGTGGTCCTATAAAAAGCTATCATGCCAGGTACCGGGAAGTACCAACGCGAAAAGGAAGGGAAACCCTGTATCTAGGAAAGGGGAAGATGGTGATTCCCGACCAAGTCTACCACTGGTCCCAGGGGTCCCTCACACCCTAGATAGTTTAATACTCACCATCTCCTTTGGTAAAGTCATTAAATGAAGGACGATAGGCTCTACCACTGAACTCTTCTGCTTTGTCGATTAAAGTCTCTTTAATGGCTTTGTAACTACATAACACGACTACTGGCTTGCTCCCTTCATAAACTGTAAATATGTCCCCATATTTTTTTGACAACTAGGAGAGAAAGCAGAAAATTAGTTCACCATGACAAGTTATTGATTTGACATGACTTGACAAGGTCACTCCATTCATGAATTTGACAACATGTTTAACTTTTTTGGTTGTGTATGCAACTTTTTACAGTGGGAAGGAGACAAGACACTGGATGATATTTACAGAAGCAGCTTATTTCAAGACCATAGAATGATTAGTCCAATTGAAATCTAACATGTCTGTCTAAGCTTTGCTTTCTTCAGGACCCACCCACCTCTCACCCCATTTGGAAGTGATGACACATCATTTTTTTTTTGTGTATAACTCACTTTAACAAGTTCTGCCTTATGGTTGATTTCTTTCAAGAAAAAAGTAAACTTTAGGATCTGTCACCAGATCAAAAGTGACCAGTTTTTGTTCTTATTTTACTCCTGCATCTACCATGAGAATTTTTTCTTCTTTTAAATCTCCTACCCAGCCCCAGAGATAAGGAACTTTTTTTAGTTCTATTTTTTATGTTCTTTACCAAGGGAGCGTGGCTCACAAGTAATTCTGTATACATGTCCCCAGAGATTTCGGTTAGCACCGCCCTCTTGGAACAAAAGACCACTATAAAAATCAGCACTTAATAATAAGACCCATATTTTTGGAGCCATAGGTGGATTTTTTTTTTAAAAGTTAATAATGTAATGCTCAGATGTGTAATGGGAATAAAATAAGGTAAAAAAATGTTGTCATTTTTTTTTATCCGCTGATTTCCTTTAGGAATCCTTACTGTGTTCTACGAGTTTGTTTCTGGGTTTACTCACATCCAGTAGAGACTTTACGATATCCTTGAAGTTCATCAAGTGAAGCGTACCAATGATGGGAAGAGGAGTTGGTCCAGGAGGAAACTTGGACTTCCCCAACAATAACTTGGCATAATTAGCCATCATGCTGGTTATGAGAATCACCAAGAGGACGGTAACCAGTGAGTAGAAATCCATCCTATGAAGAGAGAGTCATATGCAGATTTTTTTTTTTGTTTTTTAAAGGTTCCTTATAATTTCTCAACATACAGAGAAATCTAAAGAGAAATCAAGGAGCTCCAGTTGCAGCAATTTTAATTTCCATGTATCTACAAATCGGGAGTGCAACTGAAGTTAGGGGACTTCTTTGTGCTGGTTAAAACTGACACATTTTGGTGTTTGTTTGCAAGACCTACTTGATTTTTTCTCTCATGATTATGGAGTAAAACTTTCTACAACTTTTTGTAGGACCCGTGGAGTGTTCCTATAAATAAAAAAACAAACAAAAAAAAAAACAAAAAAAACACACGGTCATGTTAGGTACAAGGAAGCACCAAGTGAACGGCCAAAAGGAAATGAAACCCTGTGTCTAGGGAAGGGGAGATGGTGACTCCTGACCAAACCTACCGCTGGGCCCTAGCTTCCCTAACCACCGTAGATGAGTTCCGCACCTATGCGCCGAGCCGGATACCTGACCCTAAAGTAGGCCCTAGGTAGGGAGCGGATAGCATGAGCACTTAGTCAACCCAACTAAGCACTAAAGAAGACACAGGGATGACAAATAAAGGTTAAGTAAAGTGTAAAAAGTAAACACATTGTTGAGGAGAGCCATTGGATCAAATACTTAATTAACCTGGACATACAGGACTGTGAGAAGTGTGCTCAATGAAATCGATTCTCTATACATAAGCCAGTCTTCAGAAATATCTAAGATGACCCCCGATGACATCATAGACCCGCCTACGATGACGCCCACCAATCAGCTCATGGACTAACACATTGTTCAACACACTGACCAATGAACACATCCGAGCATGCCCGCTGAAGAAGCCGACCATGCCCTTTTCTAGGTTATATAAAGGCATGTTCTTGAATAAATCTCGCAGTTCTGGGCCACCTCTGATCGAGGAAAGATCAATATCTGTGTGTGTGTGTGTGTGTGTGTGTGTGTGTGTGTGTGTGTGTGTGTGTGTGATTTTTCAAGCATTCACTCGATACAACATTAATTAGAATCAAGCAGTATGCAACAAGTGAACCCTGATTAAGTGTTCACCCTAACAGCAAATTAACTCCAGATGACTCATGGAGAGAAACTGCAACAACCACAAAGATTCTCCAGATGTATGCAAGCCGACTGCTTGCACTGAAGACTTGTTAAGGATATAAGAGCCATCACCAGCACCGAGTAATAAGAAGTGAAGGTAAATAAAAACACCAAGAAAAGTGCTGATCAAAAGTAACTGAGAAACTCCACAGGGTCCTAAAATGGAAAGGGATGAAAACGAAGCAGAAATAGAAGGTCAGGGAGAAGTTTGTGCAGCCAAACACTGTGACCTTCTATAGCCAACACCACAAGACTGTCACCACGTGAAAAAAATCTGATCAGGACAGCTTCTATTAATGCGCTTTATAGAAGCTGCATAGTCTGCTGCTGTGGTACTCATGCCCTTGACAGCCCTCCTGTTACGGTTGCTGCGAGTGTCGCGGGCGGGGAGGAGGGTGTCAGCACACCGCGCTCACCCCTTCTGCTCGGGTCCGGCAGTTGCTCCTGGTGGCTCGAGCTGCGGGCCGGATCCCGGGGTGTCTCGAGCGACACTCCTCGCCCGTGAGTGAAAAGGGGGTGTTTGTTGGGATTATAGTTCGTGACGCCACCCACGGTTGTGGTGATGGCACCACCGCTGCTCAGTGTGGGGGTCCCGGGGATGGTGATGGGAGCAGCCAGGTGTTGTGTTGCCCCTCCGTGGGTAGGGGTTGGTGATCCCGGGGCCCGGTGAAGAGATGCAATGTGTAGGGCCTGGAGGGCGCAGGGACGCGGGGGCAGCGCTGTGCCTTGCGGCACTATGGTACTCACTCAGCCTGACACGGACACAGTTTGTACGGTAAACCAACGGCTGGTAGGACGGTCCCACAGACGGCTGCACCTGCACTCCCGGTAGGTGACGGTGACTTCTCTCTTCCTTGCACCTGTGTGGTCTGGTGGTATCGGTGGATTCCCTCCGGTTACCCGCTCCCCGACTGCAATCTGGGCCGGAGGAGCTCTACACTTTGCCCGCATGCGCTGGCCCTGGGGAAACTGGTGCCTTGGCGGTGGCGGTGTCTCCCCGTTAATGGTCGGGCTGTTGCCGTCAATCGGGACTTTGTTGCTGGGGGATCTGCGTCCCCTTCGCTGACGGATTCGGCAAATTGGGCGACTCCTAGCCTTGCCGGGGTCCGAGAGGCCCCTGCCCTGGTGCTGACTGTCCTTCGGAACACTGCTCCAGACCACCGGGCACACAGCCAACGGGGTCCTTCCAGGAACTTCCGAACTGTCCCACTCCGGACAGTCACCGCCGTCGCTGACCTTGCTGTTCTAGCCCTACACACAGCTGGGCTCTCAGGCTCTGTCACCACTTCTTGCTTTCCTCCTGTTTCACTTTCCTTTTCCCTCACTTTCACTTCTGGTTGTTTCCTCTAGCCCTTCACTGGACTTCACTCTTCCCCTGCCCGGGGCTAACTGCCTGGTTTACTTCCTGCCTCCAGAGTTGTGAGCTCCTTGGTGGGCGGAGCCAACCGCCTGGCCCACCCCCTGGTGTGCATCACAGACTCCTGGAGGGAGGCAACAAGGATTTCTGGTTAGCAGGTGTGCCTACCTGGAGTGTGGGGTGTAGTGGTGTTGTTATCTGTGTCCCCTGGCTTGCCCAGGGCGACACACGAGCACTGGAGACCATGTCCAGATTTCTTGCTACTGCACATGTGCGAGCGCTGGAGACTAAGTCCAGATTTCTTGCTACTGTACATGTGCGAGCGCTGGAGACTAAGGGGCACTTTGCACACTGCGACATCGCAGGTGCGATGTCGGTGGGGTCAAATTGAAAATGACGCACTTCCGGCATCGCATGCGACATCGCAGTGTGTAAAGGATGGATGATACGATTAACGAGCGCAAAAGCGTCGTAATCGTATCATCGGTGCAGCGTCGGCGTAATCCATGATTACGCTGACGCGACGGTCCGATGTTGTTCCTCGCTCCTGCGGCTGCACACATCGCTGTGTGTGAAGTCGCAGGAGCGAGGAACGTCTCCTACCGGCCTCACTGCGGCTTCCGTAGGATATGCGGAAGGAAGGAGGTGGGCAGGATGTTGACATCCTGCTCATCTCCGCCCCTCCGCTCTGATTGGCCGCCTGCCGTGTGACGTCGCAGTGACGCCGCACGACCCGCCCCCTTAACAAGGAGGCGGGTCGCCGGCCACAGGGACGTCGCACGGCAGGTGAGTGTGTGTGTGAAGCTGGCGTAGCGATAACTTTCGCTACGCCAGCTATCACCACATATCGCTGCTGCGACGGGGGCGGGCACTATCGCACTCGGCATCGCAGCATCGGCCTGCGATGTCGCAGTGTGCAAAGTGCCCCTTAGTCCTATCTTGGAGCCATTGCACATGTGCGGGTGACATCATCGCTGACACGAGGTCACATGTCTCTGACACCTTCTATGCCGATTGGTCGCTGGTCATGTGCTTGTGACGCCTTGCTCGGTGATAGGCCAGCATGACGTCACTCCTGTCGTTCTGGCAGCGGATTGGCTCTGGTGTCCTCCATCTTGGATGAGGCACAGAGTCTATATAAGACCCTGACACACGCCGCATGGCGCTCAGTCCTCTTGGTTCATGCATAAGAGTAGACGCTCTGTGCGCGTTCCTCTAGGCATTCCTCTGTCTATGCTAGGTGAGCGCTACCGGCAGGGTAGCGTTCTTATACCTTACAGCTTCGGCTGCTGTCCGTATCCTTACCTCTTAGGGGAGCGGACATAGGCAGGTGCCTGAGGCACATGGTCTGGCTGGGCCTTGTGATTCGACTCGTAGGTGGACGTTGCCGCTAGGGTAACGTTCCTTATACTGCGTCTGGCAGTTGTTCGTATCCTCACACACTAGGGGAGCGAACAGAGGTAGGAGCTTTGTGCGGCTTACGCTGCTGTTCGTCTCTTTTGCACCACTAGAAGAGCGGACCTAGGCAGGTGCCATATCTAGTGGTTCGTGTCCTCGCACACTAGTGGAGCGAACACAGGTAGGAGCTTTGTGCGGCTTACGCTGCTGTTCGTCTCTTTTGCACCACTAGAAGAGCGGGCCTAGGTAGGTGCCATTTCGCACACATTGCCTTTGTCTCTGTGATTATTAACAGAGATCATTCCACACACCCTCCAAGTAAGGGAGGAATTGCTTTACTTACTTATTATATCCTTCTGTGCGTTAACAGAGGTATTGCACTCTGCCATAGTCTGCAGCAAAGTCTTTGCATGGTGGACCCTGACTGTCTGATACTCCTTTAGGTTATTATCAGACAGCCCCCCGTAACACCTCCTATCTGTTGCTGATGTGGCGCCCCTGACCTGGTCAGGCACCACTGAGTACTGCACTCCTGCTGAGTGAGTACAAGACAGATAATCCAGAAGGCTGACCGAGGCGTGATTACACAGGCACATAGTAAGCAGGTCTCCCACATTGACCTTTGATAGGGACCCCTGGGGAATCCAGGAGGGGGCAGGCCCCCCATGTCCACTCAAGGGGTGTGGTTGAGAGCCTGGTTGGTAAGTTGCGTAGACAGGCACAGTGGGGAGAGGAGTAGTGAGTCAAGTCTGAAGTGGAGCTCAGGGAGAGCAGTCACAAGGAGGAACCCTGCAGGCTGTCACTAGTCAGACACCGCAGGCGCAGTGGCTAATAGCGGAGGAGAAAGGGCTCCTGGTAGTGCCGCCTGAAACACCGCCAAGGGCCAGGAGGGCTGAGAGGTGGTGAATTAAGGGGACTGCCTTGTAGACTCTGCCCGCACAGGGTTACAGGTCCCCAGAGCAGGAACCTATTTACTAGGCCTGCTAAACCTGCTGGTGGGGGCACTCCATGACCCTCACCAAACCACCACAGAGTCCGGAGACACGTAGCAACGAGAGGGCCCATAGTTCACAGGAGGCAAACAGCCGGAGTGACCTCGTCCAGGCTACAAGAAAACGGGCCGAAAAAGGGGAGAACAGGCAGCAGCAACTTCCCTGGGTGACCCTGTAGGACTTCAAGTCTGGGTCACCACAAACAACAGACGGCTAGGAAGCGAGTCAGTAGTCACCCTCACAAGTCAGCCTGAAGGAGCCTGGTTACCTACTTTGTGCATCACAGCTACGCCCGGGTTACTCACCCTGCCACCTGACGTGAGTAAAACCCCTGAAAGACATTCTGTTGTGCGTGTGAGTCATTCTGTGACCTGTGGTTCCACACACCCAAACCGGGCCCTGGGGCCAGCCTCACTCTCGGGAGGCCACTACATTAACTGCAAGCAACATCAGCCCCAGGCGTCCCGTAACCTGCAGTGGCGGCCCCCCTGACCGCAATACCGAGAGTGGCATCACGAAATCCCATAGAAGTCCACCTACCCGTGACCAGAAGATCCTTCCACATGGAGTCCCTGAAGGTAATGCAACATACCTGGGCTTCACACTGACAGATGGTAATGAAAAATATTCAATTTGCTGCAACTATCAGGTGCATAGTGGACTGATCACCTACAGGCTGCCTGATCTGAATCCACTATATGGACAATTACATCACTCTACACCAGCAGTCACCACGAGTACATACCATATACGCGCCAGTGCGATAAGACGTTCATAGTTGTATCCTTGGACCCAGGTGAACACCAAATCATTGTTAATGTCAGTCATATATAAAGCTTAGGTAAGTCTCATCAATCAGTAGCCAGAATTTATGAAGGTATGTTTATATGTTTATTCCATCATGAATGGTCTAGTGCAGACACCACTGAGTACAAGACTTACAGACTCCATTTGGGGGGGGGGTAAGTAGAGAGTTGTTTAATAGTTTAAGATTAAAATAAGACATATTGATTGAGCTCAACTTATAACGTAATTTGCTGATTCAGAGAAAGGCAAAAATCCCTTGAGGAAAAAACTGCCTCATATTAGGGGAAAAAATGAGGAGGAACAGGCAAATAACTGGGCAACACAGGGATGCGATCTCAAGATTTTACTCACTGTTGAAAGTTCCTGGTTTACATGACCGGTCAAAATGTTGCCCCCGGAGTTCTGGGTCCTGTATTATACAAACGACTCCCTTTGTCTCTTGCAGGACCTGTGTGTGGCCATACCCATGTGTCCTAGTATCCAGCTTTGTTGGCTGAAGCCCCGCCCCTTCTGGTTACATGGGTATAACCTCACCACAGGTCTTGCAAGAGACAAAGTGAGTCGTCTGTATAATACTTATGCTAATTGTAACAGGGGGAGGGGATAACTATGAATATATTATATGCTCCATTGCAGCTGTCACTCAACTAGCAGCTAACTTATAAACTTTACTTTTTTGGATTTCAAAGCCTATACATCTGAGCTGACCACTACAAGCCCACTGGAGTGGTGGTGCTATAAAATAAGTAACAAAAAGACTGAACATGTGCCTTGTAATACCATTTCTACATTGCTCTGGATTATGTTCATTTTTTGCTGCGGTTTTGTGGCACTTTTTCAAGCAGGTTCCACACGAAAAAGACGCTGTGTCCATGTAAGAAGGTGGTCGACATGAGAGAACTCTCCTCTGAAGACACCGACCAAAATGTCTTTATTAGTGTAACTTAAAAAGAACCAGTCAGCAGATTTGGGACCTATAAACTGTGGCCACCACCAGTGGGCTCTTATGTACACTATTCTAACATGCTGTATATAAGAGCCCAGGCCGCCGTGTAGAAAGTAAATGTACCGTCCCAGCGCCAGAAGCCGGGCTGCTGCTCAGATCCGAATCTGCGGTGGCTCGAGGGGTCTCCGGACACCCGAATTAAAAGGGGGTACTTACAGGGGGAGTTTGTGATTGTAGTCCGTGACGCCACCCACGGTGTGTGGTAAGGTGGGATACCACCACTGCTGTTGGGAGCGCCCGGTGGCGGTGGAATGGCAGCCAGATGTTTAACCCCTCCGTGGGTAGGGGGATGATGCCCCGGGGTTTGGTAATGGTGAGAGGGAAGCACCGTTGGGGAGGAAAGGGTCACTGCGTACTCACTCAGTCAAATAACACTGACACAGACAACTTGTAAACCAGAATTCTTAGCACCTCTGTAGCCAGGAGGGAGAACGCTGGGATCCCGTGCCCGATGGTGTTGCCTGTTAGCCTGTGACCTTGGCACCTTTTTCTGCAGTTGGTCACTTTCAACTTGGAACTGAACAGGTCCAGCTCACCCGTATGGCTAACGGAGTGAGCTTGCTCTCAGGGTTCACGCTTAGGATTTTCTGGACTATAATTTGGGAAAGTCCTATCCCCCTCGTTGCGCTAGTACCCCGATTTTGTCTTAAAGGCCTCATTCTCGTTGAGTAAATTACCAGGACGCGTGAAGCTACTTCCTGGCCTAGGGTCCACGTACCCAGTCGTGCCCTGGCCCCTGTCCGGAGAAAGCTCAAGGCCGCCAGCTGCCCTGCTCGGCAGTTCTATGCCCCTTGACACAGTCCCCTGCGACCGGGGTTCCAGCTCCTACCAGGCCAAGACCAACATCTGCCATCTAGTAACTGAGGAGCCCAGCTCCCTGACCTCTCCTCACAAGAGTCACCACTCAACAACTACTGAATACAACTGTCTCCTCACACTCCTGACCTCCCCTTAACCAACCCCCCCAAGTGGCCAGCCCTATTCCCTTCAGGCTGTCCACTGGTGTGTCTGGTGGTTGTGGTGCAGAGTCTTTATAGGATTTTGATTAGCTTGATCTTGGCAACACCACAGGCTAGGGATCCGTAACCAAGGAGGATTGGATATCATGCAGAAGGGCAGATTGCACAATACCCTGTGACGACCTGATAGGCCAGGATGTCACATAAAATACACTTTATAATACTTACCTAAATGGTCAGTGTGGAGCAGACGGGTCAGATGGGCGTTTCCTCTTTCGGCCATCTTTGTCCTTCTTCTGAAGCTAGTGTGGAGGATGCATCCGACGTCATCCACAATAGCCGGCATTGAGGTTCCACGCATGCGCACTACAATACTTTGATCTGCCTTGCTCAGGGCAGATCAAAGTGCTCCTGCGCAGGCTCCCAGTATCAGCTTGTGTAGATGACGTAGGACGCGTCATGCACCCCGGCTTCAGAAGACGGAGGACAAAGATGGCTGAAAGAGGAGGCGCCGGTACTGGAGAATGGAGACACCTATCCAACCCATCTGCTCTGCACCGACCTTTTAGGTGAGTATTATAAAGTGTTTTTTTACGTTCTACACCGTGGCCTGGGCTTTTATATACAGCATGTTAGAATGCTGTATATAAGAGCCCACAGCTTATAGTCACCAAATCTGGTGACAGGTTCCCTTCAAGGTTTTCATGCTGTTATTTTTATGAAGGGTGTGTGCCGAGGCCATCTAGCGGCCGGTGTAGAGTATGACATGTTAATGTAATATAAGGTACGGTTATGTGTGTTTGGTATACAGTGCAATGTTAAAAGAGTTTACAGGTGTAGCAGAGCCAAGAAAGTTACTTGCTAAGATAGGGCTAGCGAATTACAGTAGGGGCAACTAGCTTGGCCACATTGTTATAATAGGTACACTAGGGGTGAAGTAGAGGTTTCACCCCTGGGAGGAATTGTGGGCAATAGATTCCTGGGTGGGAAGTGGTCAGGGAGTTGGAGCTAGGCAGCAAGCTGCTGCCGGTGGCCCGGATCCCCTATGAGCAGGTCCATTGTCGGCGGCCTGCTGGGTGACGTAGGGGATTCGTGGGACCCATTGACCACAAGGAAAAGTTGGCTGGTAACAGAGGGCAGCCGAACGACAGAACAGCTAGAAGTACTGAAAGAGAAACCAGAGTGAGGGTCCCAGGTGAGAGACGGTGTGAACCACAGGCGGCTGTCAGGCAGGGGTGACGAAGCCCATACGTCCACTAGTGACAGAGCGCAGCCAGAACAGAGGCGGTCAGGGGAACTGCAGAATAGTGCTAGAGGGCACTGGAAGAGAAAAGTGATAGAAAGCAAGAGATAAAAGGAAAACAAAACTGATGATTTAAAAGTGCCTGCATTTCCATGTATGTGAACTCTGCCTATTGAGAAGTTGAGTAAAAGTGTTGTTGTTTCAATGCATTAGTACCATACCCCGGAGGTGCTTCGTAAACTCTTCCCTAACATATCGGACCAGTGTTGGAGATGTGTGATAGCTAGGGGATCTCACTCATATCTTTTGGGAATGTGAGGTTCTTGCTTCTTTTTGAAAAGGGGTGGAGAAATTGGTTCATGAGGTTTTGGGGTTGAGGTTGCTCTAGACTCAGTGGCGTTGCAACTGCTTTTGCCGCCCGGGGCGGTCGTCAAATTTGAGATTGGGGATAGATACCTTACAGGATGGCTCTAGACAGCAGGATCACAGCAGATGAAGGAGGCACCAGATGGAGGAGGGGGAGAGGTGGGGGGGGGGGAGTGGGCAGCAGATCGGGTAGGGGGCAGCGGCTGATGGGGAGAGCAGTGGCAGATGGATGGGGGCAGCGGCTGATGGGGAGAGCAGTGGCAGGTGGATGGGGAAGCAGCTGATGGGGAGAGCGGTGGCGGATGAAGGCGGGCAGCGGCTGATGGGGAGAGCGGTGGCGGATGGAGGGGGGGCAGCAGATCGGAGGCAGTAGTGGTGGTGGATCGGGGGCGGTGACTGCTACTGCTGCGGGGGCTGATCAGGCGCAGCGGTGGATCGGGGGTACTTACCAAATGGCACTTACAGGGATCGCTATCCTCAGCTTTCACGGATGGAGAGAAGCTGAGGGGAGTGGTCACCTACAGGTCACCAGCCCCAGATCCAAGGTGATTGGAGAGATCGGTCACAAGGCCAAATTCTCCAAATCAGAGCTGGGGGCGGGTGAAACTGTCGTTCTGCGCCAGCAGCCAGGCTGCTGCTCGGATCCGGATCCACGGTGGCTCGAGGTGGAAGGATCTCCGGATCCGAGGGGGGGGGGGGTCGCATGGCCCACTCGATTTAAAAGGGGGCTATGTACAGGGGGGATATTGGAAAGTTCGTGACGCCACCCATGGTGCGTGGCAAGGTGAGGGACCACCGCTGCCGTTGGGGAGCCCGGTGTGTGGCAGCTTGATGTTTAACCCCTCCATGGGTAGGGGGAAGGTGTCCTGGGGCCCGTCGGATGATTGGTGGTGAATGGGTGCCGCTGGGGTAGGAGCAGGGGTATTTTAGTGTACTCACTCAGTCCAGGAATAACAACACCGACAGCTTGTAAGCCTGAATTCTGAGCACTGCTGCAGCTTGTAGGGAGCATGCTTGGGTCCGAGCCCTTGGTGTTGCTGTTGACCTCTGACCCTGCCCTTGGCACCTTTGTCTCTGTTGGACCCGTGGGTATAAAACTCTCCGCGTCCCGCTCACCCGTATGGCTAACGGAGTGAGCTTGCTCTCAGGGTTCACGCATAGGGTTTCTTTGGACTGCATTGGGAAAGTCCTATCCCATCGGTGTGCTAGTACCCTGATTTTGGAGCAGGTTGGGGATGACACATGAAGTCTTCACCCCCATCGGGTAAATTACCGGAACGCGTGAAGCTACTTTTCCGGGCCTAGGGTCCACGTACCCAGTCGTGCCCTGGCCCCTGCCCGGTGATAGCTCAAGGCCGCCGGCCGCCCTCCTCGGCAGTCCGTGCCCCTTGACACTGTCCCCTGCGACAAGGTTCCAGCTCCTACCGGGCCCAGACCAACGTCTGCTACCTAGTACAAAGGAGCTCTACTCCATGGTCTCTCTCACGAGAGCCACCACTCCACCTCCTCTCCTTGCACTCTCCACTGCTCAACTTGAACTGTCACTTTCCTCACCAACCCCCCCATGTGGGCGGCCCTATTCCATTCAGGCCTCCCCCAATGGTGTGTCTGGCAGGTTAAAGTGTGAAGTATTCCTAGGAATTTTTGATTGGCCAAGCTGTTAGCAACACCAAAGGACCAGGATCCGTAACCAAGGAGGGTGGATACTGTGCAGAAGGGCAGATTGCACAATACCCTGTGACGACCTGATAGGCCAGGGTGTCACAAAACAAAGAAGTTAACCCAGCTCCAGCCAGTGATCAGTGCTATAGCTGTACTGATCATGGCTGGATTTCAATGTCTCAGCCATTTTCAATAACTGAAACATCACAGTCGCTGTGATTGGCTGACGAATGCCGCTCAGCTAATCACAGCCTCCGTAGGTCGGGGGGGGGGGACACCACCCCTCCTGAGGTCAGGCAGAGGTCCCCTCCTCCCCGAAAAGGTTTTTGCACACCGATGGCAGCCACCGGGGCCTCGATTTTGCCATGATGTACTGGGTACATCATGGGTCGTTAAGTACCATGTCACCATGACATACCCAGTGCGTCATGGGTCGTTAAGGGGTTAAAGATGTTCAGGAATGCTGCTGCGGATGGCCCTTTTCTATAAGCTTTCTATTTTTTACCCACAAAATGCCGCCCGAGGCGGACCGCCCCCTCCTTTGCTACGCCACTGTCTAGACCCGTTCAACCATCTTCTAAATGTCCCACCTTTAGGGACCTAAAAATACTCGGCCAGGTTACTCCTCTACATATGGAACTCAGCGAAGTGCTTGATAGCCTCGTTCTGGAAAGAAAAAAAAAAACCTTTCCCCCTACCCTCCAGGATCTGGAACTGCGGATACAAGAGACAAAGCGGATGGAGTACCTTACTGCTTGTATCAACAACCAGATGGAAAAGTTTCAACAAATATGGACACCATGGGATCTTTTTATGAACGGTCGCAATTAGCTAGATTAAAGGGGAGCGTATTTCAGAGATATATTGTATATAGATGCCTCATGTAGCTCGTATGTTAAATGTCCCTTCCCACCTTCCCTGTTCCCTTCTTTCCCTATGTCTCCCTCGGATTCAAAAATAATATTTGTCTATGCAATTGATTTTGATATTTACTTAAAAATCTTGTTGATAAACAGTAAAAAAAAAAAATAAAAATCATATATATATATATATATATATATATATATATATATATATATATATATATATATATATATATATATATATATATATATATATATATATATATATATATATATATATATATATATATATATATATATATATATATATATATATATATAAAAGTCTCCTTGCCTGATTGAAGTGAAATACAGAAAGAACTGAGCGTCCCCCGGAGGCAAGTAAGTGAGCGAAGCCCAAATGTTCACGGTCCCGATCGTTTGACTGCAGCAGAGGTCAGAGGGTTGCATGACACACACGACTACTGTGTCCACCTGTTTTTATCCACATTACCTTAAAATTGCAAATAAAATGGCTCTACTTTGCGTGTATTAGGCTATGTCCGCACTTTGTGTCGTCCTACTTGCAGTTCAAAACGCACATTTTGGCAGTAGTTGATATTGCCAAAGTTGCTTTTGACCACAAAATAGCGCTAAAAACGCATGCGTATTTACCGCATTTTAGATGCGTTTTTAGCGCTGTTTCCATGCTTTTCCATTGCTAAATAAAGTTTAAACAGTCAAACATAATGAAAAAAGAGAAAAAAAAAAAGGACAAAATATATCATTTATTAAAAAATAAAGAAAAATCGTTATATTTCATATAATTATAGCGGTTTTATACTATTTAGCGGTAAAACAGCAATAAATTGATATTTTTCATTAATTTAATTGTCGGACTATGTGTGTGTAAAGGGACATATCAATTCTTTATTTTGATGTCCAAAAAGCATGCGTTATGTTAGTTCAAAACGCATGTTTTCTGCACCAAAAAAGCAGGTAAAACGCAGGAATTTGGATGTTTGGTGCTTTTTGCTACTTCTCATTGACTTCAATGTTATCAAAACGCTGCAGAAATGGCAAAAACAATTGACATGCTGCTTCTTTGAATGCATGGTTTTTGCCACAAATTATGCAAATTAAACGCAACGTTTTGAAACGCAAAGTGCGGACAAGAAATCTTCCTTTTCCATAGTCTATTATGGAAAAGCAAAATGCATGCCTTTTGGCATGAAAACGCTGCAGTTCAAAACGCAGGTGAAAACGCAAAGTGCGGACACAGCCTTACCCATGACCCCATTTTCTATAAAATCAAACCAATCCAGAATATATCTAATTATCCATTCTGTTAAAGTAACAAACTGATGACCCCATTGAAAGAGACGGCCGGTCACTTACTTTAGGCTGCAGCGTGTAACTCTCGGCTCCTCTCGTTTCAGAATATTCTCTGATCACACAATATTTGGCTTTAGGCAATCTTCAGCGTTTGGTGTCACATGAATTTTAGAGTCACGTGAATGTGCTGAGGGCCAGGAACTCTTCCTTAGGTAAGAAAGAGATTTATCCTAAAATCAGGTGTTTTGTAATCGACTCCCCCAGGGCTGTTCAATTACCCAATTTGAAGTCATTCGAGGCCTCCAAAAGTTCAATCTGGATCTTGTGATATTTGGTTTTCTATAAATTATTAATCTCAGGAACAACAGACGATCAGCTCCATAAGGCCGGTTTCACATTTGCGTCATTTTGACGGAAACGGAATCCAGCACACATGCAGTACAGTTAATTTATTTACAGTGGAAGCGCGACACCATGTGGACACATGCGGTAGTGTATGAAGCACACAACCACATGGTGTCGCGCTTCCACTGTAAATAAATTAACTGTACTGCATGTGTGCTGGATTCCATTTCCGTCAAAACAATGCAAATGTGAAACCGGCTTAAGAAGTTACTTATCCTATACAATGTTTTGGTGTGTGGGAAACAACCATGTTAGGCGGGCTTTGCACGCTGCGATATCGGTAACAATGTGTTACCGATGCTGCAGCGATAGTCCCCGCCCCCGTCGCAGGTGCGATATCTGGTGATTGCTGGCGTAGCGAACATTATCTCTACGCCAGCTTCACATACCCTCACCTACCGCTCTGGCCGGAGACCCGCCTCCTTACTAAGGGGGCGGGCCGTGCGGCGTCACAGCGACGTCACACGGCAGGTGACCAATAGCAGCGGAGGGGCGGAGATGAGCAGGATGTAAACATCCCACCCACCTCCTTCCTTCTCATAGCAGCCGGGACGCAGGTAAGGAGATGTTCCTCGCTCCTGCATCTTCATACACAGCGATGTGTGCGGCCTGCTGGAACGAGGAACAACATGTACGTACCTGTCGCTGGAAATGTCGGAGACTACACCGATGATACGATAACGACGCTTTTGCGCTCGTTCATCTTATCAAAAAGGTTTTACACACCACAACATCGAAAGTGACGCCGGATGTGCGTCACTTTCGATTTGACCCCATCGACATCGCACGTGCAATGTCGCAATGTGCAAAGCCACCCTTAATCAGAAAAAGCCCTATATATTCCAAATATGAACATAAAAAAATCTTTAAATATATAATCAGAATATAAATAGTTTTGCAAATCTCAAAATCCCCTCTAAAGTGCAGGCGTGCCCACTATAGTGAGGATAAAGTGACAAAATGCATCATTAAAAAATGTAGTTTATTTATAAATATAAAAATTCAGTTTACATAGGAAATACCCTGCCTTTTTATATTCCTATATAAGGATTAACAGGTACAATGAAATGCAGCTGTCTGCTTCACCTTATCTGGCTACCAAAAATAAGGGGGACCCCACATCATTTATTTTATAAAAATGATTGAATTTGGGGCTAAAGACAAGACTAGACCACATGAAAGGCACCAAAGAGTGCAAGCTTAGACTGCTTTCACACTACGTTTTTTTAACATGCGTCATGAAAGTTTTTTTGCTGTAAAAGCGGATCCTGATTTTACAAAGAAAAACGCATGTGATATTTTGCAGGATCCGGTCACTTGAAGTTTATGGGCGGGGATTGGAGTCATGTGATCGGGAGTGAGGGGAACTGAACGTGACAGACTGGGAGTCGGCATCTGACAGCTGCGGAGGCGCGTAACCAAGGTAAACATCGGGTAACTTGCTTGGATACCCAATATTTACCTTGGTTACGAGCGTCTGCACACGTAACCAAGGTAAACATCGGGTAACTAAGCGAAGCGCTTTGCTTGATTACCCGATATTTACCTTGGTTACGAGTGTCCACAGCTCTCAGGCGGGGGAGAAAGAGAGGAGAGGGAGGGGGAGAGAGACAGAGAGGGAGTGGAAGAGAGAGACTGATCACGCGAGGCTGGTTTCTGTGCATGCTCAGTAGAGCAAGCAGGATCCTGTCTATCAGCATGCCAGCGTTCACATGCGTTTGCATGCAGTATAGTCAGGATCCAGCAATTTGCAGTATTTAGACGCAGTTCAAAAACGCTACAAGTAGCGTTTTTGAAAAAAGCTAAAAAACTGCAAGTCGCTGGATCCTCACTATAAGGCACGCAAACGCAGGTGAACACATGTTGACACGAGTCCATTGCAAATGCATTGAAATGAAAACGCATTTGCACTAGATCCGTTTTTGCGTTAAAAAAAACATTTAGGACGCATGTTAAAAAAAACGTAGTGTGAAAGCAGCCTTAGGCTGGTTCCACATCAGCGTTTTTCTGCCGGTCGGCAAAAAAACGCAAAACGCATGTTGCCGGATCCTGTTGAGTTTGACTTGAACGCATGCAAACGCAAGTGTTATTTACTGGATCCTGTGACTTGCAGTTTATGAGTCATGTGGTCGGGAAGAGAGAGAGAGAGAGGGATTCAGCCCATGTTTTGTAGAGCAAACCGGATCCTTCAAGCCACATATAACCGCAACTGTGAAAACCGGATCCAGCGCCCATTGAAATACATTGTAGCTACTGCCGCAATGTACAGGATCCGGTGACATGCAGTTTTTGAACGGAGGTGAAAAACGCAACATGTTGCGTTTTTGATAAAAGGTAAAAATCTGCAACTCACCGGATCCTGACACTACCGCACGCAAACGCACGCAAACGCATGTTGCCGTAAGTCCATTTACATTGCATTGAGCAGACAACGGATCCGGCAACATGTGTTTTGCGTTTTTTGCCGACCGGCAGAAAAACGCTGATGTGAAATCAGCCTTACAATGCGCAGGGGGTGAGACATTATATATGTCACAAGATAGTGACCGCCGGTTACTCTAATACTTGTAGTACCACAGGATTGATTAAAGTGAAGCTGTCAGGTGACATATGCACCCAGAACCACGAGCAGTTCTAGGTGCATATTGCTAACCCTGTATCTAGTTGCGTAGTTAAAGAGATCTTTAGAAAAAGTATTACTAACGATCCTATAGGGCATGTCAGTGTTTTACTGAATGCACCCTGACTGCTGTGCCCTGGTAGTAAGGGGTTAAGTTCCCTCTCATGTCCGATTCTCCCTCCTCCCCTTCCAGGGGTGTTATCCAATGGGAATGTTCCCATGATCCCACTCTTTCCCCTATAAATATTCCCCCTCTTCCTGGTTCCGGTCTCTCCTCACCTTGTGAGATCCGGACGCTGCTGTCGTTCCCGGTGAGAGATGGCTGACATGCTGGACAAGGCTGTCAGGGACAGGATCAGGAGGGAGGGTGACGCGTGGCTTGCTGCTATTATAGGTGAGCAGCGTTCCCCTCCTCCTGAGGCTCAGACGCAAACTCCGGCCGGCAGGCGGCCTGCTCGTCTAAGCCGCCCGCCGGAGCGTCTGAGTCACACACACTGCGCACGCGCGCGGGGCGGGCGCGCGCCCCACGTGCCCGCGAATCACGTGCGCACCGTGCATGTTCCCACGCTCAGTAACGCCCACACGCCCGACCACAGTAACACGCGCGGCGGCCGCAAGCCTCTCCTGTCCTACAGGCAAAGCGGCGCCGCTGTAATTAATAAATCAAATCCCTGCGCTCTGGAGGCAAGGCTTAACCCCATCCTTGCTGCTTCAGCCCAACACTCCACCTGTAATAGCGCCCCCACACATGGCCATGGGAGGAAATAATAGCTGCAGATCCTCCTCAGCAGAGGAGTTTGCTAGTAGTATGCAATTATCTACTCTTACCTCCCCTGCCACACTGCACTAATGGAGAAGCAGGCAGTGTGGGGGCAGCTGCTCCCTCAACTACAATGTTATCTCCCCAGTTGTCTCTTCAACACATAGACATGAGTGGGGGAATGACTTTGCCCCCTGTGGCGGCAACAGTGATGGCTCTGGCTCCTGCAGCAGCTGCGGTGATGGCTTTGCCGCTTGCTGCTCCTGCAGCTGCTGTTGGGATGGCTTTGCATCCTGTTGCTCCGCAGGTGCTGGCATTGCCCCCAGCGGCACCAGAGGGGATAGCCTTGCCTCACGCATCACATACAGTGTCGGCCTTGCCCCCGGAGCTGCCGAACCTACCCCGGGTCCTCCCTGTCCACGATGCAGCGGGTGCTGGAAGCACGGCCCATGGTAGGCGACGCCTGGGCGCGGACACCGCTCCGCTGCCTCCGACTCCTTTGACTCCTCACATTCCCGTAGCCTATATAGACGCAGGCGATCCAGTAGGGATCGCGATCGCCGCTCTGCCTATTCTGAGCGACGGTCCACATCCTATCGCAGAAGCCGTCGGTCTCGGTCTTCAGGATGGCGCTCGCCATCAACCACGGCTGATTCATCCGACGACTCCAGGACATCCAGCAGGCACTCTCGTCGCAGATCATGCAGAGAGATGCCAAACCCTATGTGGTTCAACCACATGCAGCCGGATCGGTAGCGGCTCAACATATATCAGTGAATCCTACGGATGCTCCAGCGGTCGGTGAGTACAATTATTCTGGGGCTTGGGGAGGTGCCGATACTACAGCTATGTCATTAGAAGCTCTGTTAGCCCATTTAAATACCCCGAGTAAAAAAAAAAAAAAAAAAAATCTGGTTAACCCTTTAATACTCTGAAATCAACCTGAAAAGAGATATGAGTCCCCTCCTAGGGCTGATATACATAAGGATACATTCTTTTGCGGTATCCCCCCCCCTTAGACTCTCACCTTGACCCAGAGACTGTAAAAAAAAAAAAAAAAATTTGGGCAAATGATTATATAGACATTTGGTCGCTTGTTTCCACTGATCAATTTACTGTAGACAAGGAGAGGGTTCTGCTGAACGGCCTTTTAAAAAAAAAAAAACCCCAGGGTTTCAAAAACTATTAATAATTGGCTGCAAGCCTTTTTTCGTATTAGGATGTGCATGGGTCAGAAACATCCTGACCGTTGTCCTGAGCTTTTTTATAAATGTTGACTTGTTAAAGCTACGGACTCCTGGTTGCGCTTCATGATGACTCCTAAAGTCCCCTTTCATGTCGCGGCCCCTGGCAGCTCGGCCGGTTCCAGTTCAGTGGCCGTGCGTAGACCCAGGGGCACTGCCGATTCTTTGGTCTCTGCAGATATAAGCTTGAATGCTCTACCTGCGGAGGCCCCCATGCAGCAGAAAAATGCTCCCGCCCTTCGGCAAAATTGCCAACAAAGTCGTCAAATTCACCTGAAAATCGAGACACCAGTGAGGGTATCAGAGACGGGGCCGTGGCTCGATCGGTACCTCAATAAAGAGGCGGCAGCTCAGCTGCGCTTCGGCTTCACTTTTGGATTCTTTACCCCCTTTTTAACCTTAACAGACAACCCGTTTTTGTCCGGAATCTAAAGTCGGCGACGGAACTCCATGAGGTTTTGCTTGATAAACTAAACAGCGAGTTAGATAAAGCCAGGTTTAAGGGACCCTTTAAGGTGATACCTTTTTACAACTTTCGGGTGTCTCCGTTTGGGGTCATTCCTAAGAAGGAAACAGGAAAATTCCGTCTAATTCATCACCTGTCTCACCCGAGAGGTTCATCCGTCAACGATGGTATACTTGAATTGGACACGTCAGTCACGTAGGTCTCTTTTGACAAAGCTATGGGTTTAGTTCGGCAAGCGGGGGGGCGCTGATGGCCAAGTCAGATATTGTGTCGGCTTTTCGCCTCTTCCCGGTCCACCCTGATTGCTACCAGTTGTTGGGATGTTTTGCAGACGGTTGTTATGACTACGATACGTGCCTTCCTATGGGATGCTCAATCTCTTGTTCCTATTTTGCGCTATTTAGTTCTTTTTTGGAATGGGTTGTACAAGTTGAATCCGGTTCTCAATCCGTTACTCATTATCTTGATGACTTCTTTTTGTAGGCCCCCAAGATTCCACTCACTGCCACTTTCTATTACATACGTTTTGCAGCTTGATGTCAAGATTCGGTGTCCCGTTGTCAAAGGAAAAAACAGTCGGTCCTTTGCCGGTCCTTTCTTTTCTTGGTATTGAGATAGATTCAAATGCGATTGTTTTTTCATCTCCCAGATAACAAGGTATTGAAGCTGCGCTCACTGATCATGGGGTTTTTGTTCGGTCCGTAGAGTGACCTTCCATCAGATGCAATCTTTCTTGGCCCTTCTAGTATTGCCTGTCTCGTCATGCCAATGGGTCGAGTTTTTCCCGGAGGTTATCACTGGCTACAAAAGGCGTTTGGCTTCCCCATCTCCGTACCAGGATTACATCCCGCCTATGGGCTGATTTGTTCATTTGGAACGATTTTGTATCCAGGTACAATAGGCAAACTTGTTTCTAGGATAACTTTGTCTTCAATGAAGAGCTATCACTCTTTTCCGACGCATCTGGATCGTTGGGTTTTGATGTTATTTCCGGTGTTCAATGGTGTGCTGAGCATTGGCCCCAATCTTGGCACGCCAATGGTCTCGTGTCCAATCTAACTCTCCTCGATTTATTCCCCATTGTGACAGCGGTCACCATTTCGTGCCCGCCCTTCAGAAATAAACGGATTTGATTCTGGACTGACAACATGAGGGTGGTGTACGCGATAAATCACCTGACTTCATCCTCTTTGCCAGTTACAAAATTACTTAAATTTTTATGCTTCAAGTTTTGAGCTCAATATTTGGTTCCGGGCTCGCCATGTGCCTGGCAGGTGCAACACTATCGCCGACTCACTTTCCCGTTTTCAATTTCAGAAGTTCCGACAGCTCTGTCCTTGCGCCCAAACAGAGGGAATATCGTGCCCACGCAGCATATGGGATCTGTTGGAATGCAGCTGATGCCGTTGGTGACGTCTTCAGGGGCCCCGGCTGGCTTACGGTAAGGCATGGGCGGAATGGTTAGTTTTTTCGCAGCAAATTGCACGGTTTCTACATTTGATTCTGCCAGATTGGATGTTACCTGCCAGTACCTGTATCACCTGAACTATCTGTCGGGGCTTGCTTTCCATTTCAAACTACGAGGTTGGTTGGCCATTACTAAATTTTTTATAGTCCAACAAGCAGTTAAGGCATGGGGCAGGGGGCAGCCTAGAAGGGAGCGCAGAAGGCCGGTTTCTTTTAGCCTTCTTCCTAGTATCATCGGACACATCTCCGCCGTTTGTCCTCCTCCTTTCGAGTCTGCTCTTTTCTCTGCTTCTTTTGCTATAGCCTTTTTTGGCGCATTGCGCATTGGTGAGTTGATTTCTCCTGCCGGAGGCACCCACGGGGGCCTTCGGCACGACGACATCACATCGGGTAATGGGGGTTTAAGGATAAGAATTCGGCAATCTAAGACTGATCAAACCAGGAATGGCTGCTGGTTATTTTTGTTTCTATTCCTGGCCCAGTGTGCCCTGTTAGACTGATCCGTAACTACATCACTTTGCGCCATGGTAACTCTTCATTCTAGTCCATGAAGATGGTTCCCCTCTGACGAGATTCCAATTCTTAGCAGTTTTTCGTAAATGTTTAACGTTTCTGGGTCTGCCCGCCAGCGAGTTTGGTACTCACTCCTTTGGATAGGGGCGGCGACTGAGGCCGCTTGGGCGGGATTGCCCAATGCATAGGCCGGTGGTGTTCAGCATGTTTTGCGAAATGTATTAGTCCGGTATTATTGCTTCTTTAATCAATTACTTAAACAGGTTTGCCTTATTGTATACGTGTCACTAACAGTTTTTTCCTTTTAGGCGCAGCTAAGTCTGTAATTTGGTTACTGGGTCACTCCTATATTTGGCTTTCGTGGCTTCGAGGTGAATTGGAGAGGCATCAGGGGTCTCATATGGGCTCAAGTTATACCTGAAGTTGTCGAGATTGCCAGGTCTGCCTTAACTCCAGTGGTCCTCGTCATTCATACCGGGTGAAATGACCTCGGTTCCCGCTGCAAGATGGTATTGAGCAGGCTTTGTTCTTTATAGGTGGGGGTCGGAGCACAGTCTAGGGCCTCTGCTCCTCCGTGGCGGTTTTGAGCCAAACAGTTGTTCGGTTACGAAAGCTAAAGTGCGCCGGAAGTCCGGCCTGGCACAAAGTTTCGTTTGAAAGTATTGATTAATAATGGTTAATTGTGCTGTGACCGACCTCCATCCACAATAAAAGATGAGAGTTGTTTAATTTTGATAAAGCTCTCCTAATAAAGTTTGTATTTTGGTTAATTTGGTCTCGGAGTGGTTAATCGGACATGGGAGGGTCTTGTTTGCGGGGTGTGGGTCTCAGCAGTCTATAGGGCATGTCAGTGTTTTACTGAATGCACCCTGACTGCTGTGCCCTGGTAGTAAGGGGTTAAGTTCCCTCTCATGTCCGATTCTCCCTCCTCCCCTTCCAGGGGTGTTATCCAATGGGAATGTTCCCATGATCCCACTCTTTCCCCTATAAATATTCCCCCTCTTCCTGGTTCCGGTCTCTCCTCACCTTGTGAGATCCGGACGCTGCTGTCCCACCCTCCCTCCCTATCTTTTGGTTAATCTTTTCAAGTCACAGCGGTTTTGAGCCAAACAGTTGTTCGGTTACGAAAGCTAAAGTGCGCCGGAAGTCCGGCCTGGCACAAAGTTTCGTTTGAAAGTATTGATTAATAATGGTTAATTGTGCTGTGACCGACCTCCATCCACAATAAAAGATGAGAGTTGTTTAATTTTGATAAAGCTCTCCTAATAAAGTTTGTATTTTGGTTAATTTGGTCTCGGAGTGGTTAATCGGACATGGGAGGGTCTTGTTTGCGGGGTGTGGGTCTCAGCAGTCTATATGATCTGCTAATGAGCGCAGGGACTAGTCTCAAAGGCGTTAGTTCCTGCTTTCATTCTGCCCTCTTAGCATGGTAGCACTCCCAAAGGGGCGCGCTAACATGCTATTCAATGCCCAACTGCAGGGTAATCACCAGCGGTGGCGTGCACACCTGTGTCCATTGCTGCAGCCTCAGACGCCGAGATTAGGCTCAGTTAACATGATCAGGTCACCGCACTTCCAGTCATACACACTATGAAGCCAGTTGAACGCATCCCAGCTTCAGAGAGCTCTAGTGTGAATGACTGGAAGTGCCAAGGACTTCTGATCCATGCATGGCGTTTGATACGGGATGTTAATGACGCAACCACGGGGTCTCTGGGGTTACTTGTCACCGGTGTAGGAGAGGGATGTCACAGCCTGGCCCGGTTTCGTGACCCTGTCGGTGTCAATAAAGATTGTTGGGAGTAGTTGTCTCGTGACACCAGCTGTGGTATGCGGCTAATATGGGAGCCACCGCTGCGGAAGGTCTCTCTCTTCTGGGGCAGATGGTAACGCAGCTTGGGTGTTGCAGCCCCAGGGAAGATGATGGTGGTGGTAGTAGGCGATGGCGCCGGAGCGCAGGGTGACAGCACTGGCAATGATGGGGACGACACAGAGGCTGCGGTCAAAGTTCTTTACTCACTGTAATGTCGTCACCCTTGGAGTGCCGGTTTCCACCGTGATGAGCTCCAGTCGATCCAGAATAATTTGGCAGGTTACCGCCGATGCTCCTTTGGTGTGTCCTTTCTCGTGGAAGTCCCTCCATCCCAGTCCTTGGTCGTGGAACGGGTCACAGGTGCTAGCTGCAACCACCGCTGACCCTGGGATCCCCCTTGTTCTGAAGAACCCCGGCTGAGCTTCCAGCTCCAAGCCGCCGGTGCCGTGCTGTGCTCGCCTTTCTGTGGTGTCGTGTTGCCTGGAGTTAAAGTCCCAACTTGACTGAGTATGTGTGAATGTTACTCCTTACTTCACCCCGGTGTAGCTCCACCCCCCAGGTGCTGACAAGTGAGTGGAAAGTCCCGTTCCCATGATGGCACCCCCAACCTCTACTCTAGCCCAGTCCCAGTGGCTGGCTACTAAGTCGTGTGTTGAATGAAATGTGATGAACATCAGTGAATAACCTCCTCCTTACCCGGGATGAATACTGCTACTTAAGTGAGGCGCAGTACCCTGTGGCGACTGAAGCCTCAGGGGCACCACACTAACATGCTTAGAGGGCGGAATGAGCGCAGGAACTAACACTCTTGGGACTAGTCCCCGTGCTCATTAGCATATCATATAGGATCTTTACAAATACTTTTTCTAAAGATTTCTTTATCTATGCTAGTGTATATAGGGACAGTTAGGCAGGGATTAGCAATATGTACGCTGACCTGCTCGTGGTTCTGGGTGCATATTGCACCTGACAGGTTCCCTTTAAAGGCATATCAAGAGTAGGTTTGAATGTTGCTGGAGATGGGAGTGTCTACATACCTCCATCTGTGGGTGGGGCTCATAGCATATAATGAGACAGACAGAGAGAGAGAGAGAGAGACTCAGCAGGAGTAGGAGGAGGTGGTGGGGTGGTGATGGCACCTGGAGTGTGTGTGTGTGTGTGTGTGTGTGTGTGTGTGTGTGTGTGTGTGTGTGTGTGTGTAGGTGAACTGAGTGGTGCAAGCTGGAGGCTTTGTGACCGGAGAATCAAGCCAATATGCACACCTGGTAGTGTCAGATAGAGGTATGTTGCATTAGTTGTCGCCCAGCCTGGCCAGTCTTTACTGTTATGTCATGATATGATATATTGTGTGGGATCTGGGAGGCTGGAAATAAAAGCCTTATGTTCCCTGTATATGGATTGTTTGGGGTCTGTGTCACTGCCATACCGCGTTATAACGCCCAGGGCATCGCAACGTGTTGCACATCTATCTATATCTAGCTTTTGACAGTATGTAAAACTCAATGTTAAAAACGTATGTCACACAGATAACACATGGATATTACACAGAGACTAGGTGAGGGGGAAAACCACACTCACATAGCCAGGGCCGCCATCAGGGCATTACAACCATTACTGCTGTATGGGGCCTAGTAAAGATGGGGGCCCAGGGTAATTACAATACACTTAATTAATATTTCAGGCCCCACAATGTCCAACGCCGTCTTGCCGCTCCCCAACTCTTCTCTGGACTCCAATGCACTTACCGCCGCTGAAGCAGGGGGGCCGACCGAGTCTGACATCTTCAGTGACAGCGGACACTCACGGCTGGCCCTATTTTCTTCATGAAGTTTGTACTGCACATGCGCTAATTAGGCTGCCATGCGCAGTTCAAACAAGAGCTCTCCGGAAGAAGAGGATCCTCCAAGCACTGCCGAGCATGCTAGGATGGTGACTATGATGTGTGTGTCTTTGTCTTCCTGTTTCCGGCTCATATGACTCGCCCACCCCAGGGCTATGGGACACCCGGTGCCGGGCCGGACTAGTCCGGGGGTCGTCAGTGGTGGCGGGGCCCGACTCCGTGGCCCTGGTGGGTGTCAATTAATATGGCTGGTGACTTGGGGTGAATAAAGTTTATATTTGTCGTGACGCCACCTGTGGTTTGCGGCTATTAAGCCGCCGCTGCTGTATGAGGCCTCCGGGGTGATGGAATGGCAGCAATGGTGGTATTGCTCCCCACAGGTGGAGCGGTGCCCCGGGGACATGTCTTGCTAAATTCTACTAAAAAGGGGGCTGAAAGCCCGTACTTACGAAGCGCTCACTGATATCCTAATCAGGCACGAATACTAATATTCTTTATAGCAAGATGCTATTTATTTTAATAGCACATGAATATAATCAATGGTACATAGGCATTTAGAACTATAGTCATAGAAACTTATACAATAACAGAAATATGCATCAACATTACCGTTATGTTGTAGCAATCCTTTCACATCGGAGGGAACTCGAGTTAATGATAAGGAATCAACATGGCATCTTGCATCACAGGAACAGTGCGTACGTACACTTCAATGTCCTGGAAGGTTTCCCTAACATTAAGCGAGTCCGGTGTAATTTTTATAGGAAAACTTTGTAGGTTGGGTTTAAATGGTCACCAGCATGTGACAGCTGAGTCATGTTCATGTAACTTGACCACAAACTGCTGTGGGCACCGGCAGCTTCCTGCACATTTCCTGCACATCCTGCCAGTTGACAACTGGCCGACCACAGTTTGACCATAGTGTTAGTGAAATATTGCAATGAGCCGTAAATTTCATATGCAAGCTTCCTTAAACCTGTCTTTAAGCCAACCACAAGTTTCCGGTAAGTGGAACTGTAAATGTGACTTCCTCATTATCTTATTCCTTGGTCATAGTGAAATTGGATATCCAAAGGACATCTCTCTGATACTGAATTATTGATAGGTCAAATAATATCTGGGATCACTCCTATCTTTTGATTATGATTCCTATCTAATCACACATTCTTTCAGTCATATCACATTGGTATCACAATCGGTCCTTGATCCCAGGGATTATTTTCCATCATCAGTATTCCACTAGAAGAAGATCACTCGGAATATACCATACCATGACCAAGAAATATCATTTGCCACAAATTTTGTTTTCTTGGTTTGTTTGGATAAACGTTGAATCACAAATATAATCACTTTCACTACTTTTGTACAGTATATTAAAACTAAAAGCAATATTATCTGAAAAGCTCCCTTGAATATCATGTGTTTTGGCATTTGCTCGATATTCAAAGGAATCAGTACACATTACATTTCCCGATATGTTACTACAGGTTTCACTAGACCCATTTATGAACATAAATTTCCACTAAGCTGGGTTTAAGAGCATCTACAGTATTTATAGCTGTCCCAAAACTTATTTTTATATTCTCTATAGGGATGAATTCCAGGTTAGTCAGTCCAGTCTTATTTCTTAGTACCCAAATTCCTCCCTTAAAAGCCAGATATTGCAAATTGGTGACTGTTGCATTCAAATTGCCTTGCCACCATGGAAGATTGATCCATCCCACTATGGAAATGGGTACTGTAGTATTCTATAGATGAACACTTCGAGTGTCTTTATCAGCAAGATGATCAGAACAACTTTTCTACTTTAAGATTTCCTCCATCGATACCGGGACATCCAGATACTGGTGGCTGTAACCGAAGAATGTGTACAGATCCAGCAATCTGTGTGTTGAAAATGTGATGGTGCATCAGAAATTCATTCGCCACAGGTTCCTCCTGATGTAGACTTGTCCATCCAACGACCAAAGAGGCAAACATCAAACACAGGAATTTCTCCATCTCATCACTATCGAGCTCTTCCCAGTAACCGATACCATGGATTCCGCTTATTTACCACACCTTCTGCAAATAAAGATACACTATTATTCTCGTAAATAACATTTTTCTTGTGGGACACATTCCCACTTCTCCACTCCTGGTCTCATTATCAGGAGAGTACGATCTTTTCTGACCGCTATTACCTCTGTCTCTGAGGGCGGTCCTTGGAGGTTTTGAATCTATATTTTTGCTCCTATATTTGTAATATTAGAGTATCCAAAACCTTTAGTACCCCGTATTGTTAATTCTGCCGGGGCAGTTCCTTCTCTTATTTCAGACAAGTTTATTGGAATTATTAACATCTGAGCCACCTTCTGGTGTTTCATCAATATCAAAGGTTCATTTCCCAAATTTAGCATCAGTACCTTGATTTCTCCCTGATGATCTGCCTCTATTACCCCTCCCACCACTATGGCTCCTTTTAACGCTAAACTAGAACGAGTGGCTATTTGACCATAATGATCCTTTGGTATCTGGCAACCCAATCCTGTTGAAATTGGTTTTACCTTACCTGGGGGTACCACGACAGTTTCCAATGTACTGAGGTCTAAACCTGCTGAATAAGGTGTCGCTCTTTCTGGTGTGCCCAAACAGCTGTACCTTGCCTTGTCAACTGTTGGACTGATTTGTCTGATGGCTGCTGCTTTATCTCCTTCTGAATTAAACAAACGTTCAAGTGAGTTAGTAGGGACATGAGCATCGACATGAAATACAGTGGTCTTGGTAGATTGAATAATCCCTTCAATGTCTTGCCACACTTCCCTGACCATCTCAAACACATTTTGCTGTTCCTCTCCCCAGTGGAACTCATATTTTTTCCTCGTTACTTTGTACAAATGAGGCAACATTTGTCCCAAATGAGGGATATGTTGTCTCCAAAAATCAAACAATCCAATATAAGACTGAGTCTCCTGTTTGGATTTAGGGACCGGAAAATTAATAATTTTCTGTCTGGCATTGGGCAAGATCTCTCTGTGCCCCTTGTTCCACTGAATCCCTAGACATGTTACCACCTGAGACGGTCCTTGAACCTTGGCATCACTGATTTCCCATCCTTTACTCCACATATGAGCAATTTTTACGGCAGCTTTTTCTGCCACATTCTGATAATGTTCCAATTTATCCTTCAACAGTCTGGTATTAGATTCCGGAACTGTTTTCAGGCAACCTAATTCTATCATCTTTTGTTCCATCTGGGAACTTTTCTTCTGCATCTTTAGATTACGCTCATGCTTTACACTATATGCACTTGCCAAAATCCAAATGCGCCGTCCTAAAGACACTACATCACCTGCTTTCACAGGGACACTACCGAATACATTCACAACATCAGTAGCTTCCCTACCCTTAAGCTTATCCTGCCATTGTTTGCGCCGTGCTAAAGACACTACATCACCTGCTTTCACAGGGACACTACCGAATACATTCACAACATCAGTAGCTTCACTACCCTTAAGCTTATCCTGCCATTGTTTGTGCCGTGCTAAAGACACTACATCACCTGCTTTCACAGGGACACTACCGAATACATTCACAACATCAGTAGCTTCACTACCCATAAGCTTGTCCTGCCATTGTTCTGCCAATCCACAAGACGCTACATCACCTGCTTTCACAGGGGCACCACTGAGTACATTCACAACATCAGTAGCTTCACTACCCTTAAGCTTGTCCTGCCATTGTTCTACCAATCCACAAGACACTACATCACCTGTTTTCACAGGGGCACTACTGAGTACATTCACAACATCAGTAGCTTCACAACCCTTGAGCTTATTCTGCCATTGTTCTGTCAATCCACAATTGACCAATTCATGTGCTATAAGATTGTAGGGAGTCTCAGTCCAGCCGGGAATCTCCACAACAACCTCCTTAACATTATCCTTATGTTTTCTGAACATTTTGACACTATGCAAAAAGATTGAAAAAAATATCTGGAAATTTGCCAAATATATGTTTTTAATTTCTAAATTACAAAAATTCGTTTAATTACTTCTTATAGAAGTAATCCTGCCGACTACGCCAATTTATGTCTTGCTAAATTCTACTAAAAAGGGGGCTGAAAGCCCGTACTTACGAAGCGCTCACTGATATCCTAATCAGGCATGAATACTAATATTCTTTATAGCAAGATACTATTTATTTTAATAGCACATGAATATAATCAATGGTACATAGGCATTTAGAACTATAGTCATAGAAACTTATACAATAACAGAAATATGCATCAACATTACCGTTATGTTGTAGCAATCCTTTCACATCGGAGGGAACTCGAGTTAATGATAAGGAATCAACATGGCATCTTGCATCACAGGAACAGTGCGTACGTACACTTCAATGTCCTGGAAGGTTTCCCTAACATTAAGCGAGTCCGGTGTAATTTTTATAGGAAAACTTTGTAGGTTGGGTTTAAATGGTCACCAGCATGTGACAGCTGAGTCATGTTCATGTAACTTGACCACAAACTGCTGTGGGCACCGGCAGCTTCCTGCACATTTCCTGCACATCCTGCCAGTTGACAACTGGCCGACCACAGTTTGACCATAGTGTTAGTGAAATATTGCAATGAGCCGTAAATTTCATATGCAAGCTTCCTTAAACCTGTCTTTAAGCCAACCACAAGTTTCCGGTAAGTGGAACTGTAAATGTGACTTCCTCATTATCTTATTCCTTGGTCATAGTGAAATTGGATATCCAAAGTACATCTCTCTGATACTGAATTATTGATAGGTCAAATAATATCTGGGATCACTCCTATCTTTTGATTATGATTCCTATCTAATCACACATTCTTTCAGTCATATCACATTGGTATCACAGGACACTGTTGCTGCTTGTAAGTGTCTATGCAGATAAATAACTGAGGCAACACCAAGGGTGCAGTTTCAAGGTCTTTACTCACAGTTCTTGTCAAGGCCTGCAGGAGCCTTTGGACTGCTGGGACCACCATCAGGGACCTCCGCCGATCCCGAGTAGATCTGGGGGTAAATGCCAGTGCACCCCTCTAATTGTGTCCTTTCTCAGCTGACTTCACTAGCCTTGCCTTTGCTGGATGAACCTGGCTCGGCCTCCACTGCAGCCTCCAGGCTGGGAGCTCGCCTGTCGGTATTTGCCCCTTTTCCAGAGATTCTTGCTGTGGGCTTTGGTCCGGGGAGCATGCAGCTTTCCCTGGACCTCGGTCTTTTAACCTTTGGAGATGGCTTCTCCTCCTCCAGTGACTAGGGTCCGTCCCCTGATGCAGCTTGATCCCTCCACCGATGTTCCTGTGGAACAGGCCACCAGCTCTGAAGCTATCTGTGGCCCTGGAATCCCTTCGTTCCCTGCTTGGTGTCACCTGGACCCTCTGAGTCCCAGGGTCTTCACCAGGAAGCGTCACTTTCTTCTTTCTTTAGCTCCTGCCTGACTAGAGCTCTTTTTCTACTCTATGTTTCTCTCCTTCTCTGTTGCTTTCTTTCCCTGTTGCGGACACTCTGAACTCACAGAGCTCCTTTCTCTTTCACAGTTACATGCTGTTTCCTCACTCTCTCACTCTCTGAGGTAAAACTGAAACTCCGACCTTCCTCTCTGCTCTACACTCGGCTTGCTCTTCCCACCCCCCGGTTGCTAAGCTACCACCCTATGGGAGCAGGGATGGGTCTTACGACCCCTCCCAGCATGCAGCATGGGAGGGTTGCTGCCACCGTCCCTGGTCCCAGTGTGTGCCTAGCAATGGGTGTAGTGCAGTTTTACCTGTGAACTGGCATGTAACCCTTTCCTTACCCAGGATGGGGCATCACACCTCTGACTGGGGTGCAATGTCTCTGTGGCGACGGAAGCCTCAGGGGCGCCACACTCCCCCACAGCGAATCCCAGCATGTCCTCGGGCTGAAACAACAAAAGCAATGGAAGAAACTGCAAAATTTTGTTATGCATAAAACATTAAAACTTTAGGACATTACATCCCTTTATGGGAGGCACATAAATAACACATTCACCGGGGACCACATTCCAGTCCAGTGGCCCGGTAACACATAAACAGGGGGGGGTCATCTTCAAAAACAACAGGGGACAATAATTCAGGAATAGGGTGTCATCTTCGAAAAGAACAATGGGCAGACATTCAGGGGCTATGTACTGTCCTGACTCCATTAACTCCTTGTCGTCCTCCAGCAGGGGCTCCGACCCTTGATGGTGCCCACTGGGACTCCGACCCAGCGACGGTCAACAAGTCAGACAATGTCCTCCTCCTTCCACCTCTTGTGCTGGGTGGCATCTCTTGGAGAACTTAGGGACGTTCAACAAAGGCAGGAGGCATTATTTCTGGAGCAGGTCCTTTAAAACTTTCAACTCGAACGTTTAACTTCAGGGGTTAACTTACGGATGCGGTTACCATTGCAGGGGACCGTACTGTGCCAATGTCGTACGGGACACCGGACTTGTTCTCCAGGCACAATACATCCCCGGGCTCTGAACCTCCAGCGGGAACGGTGGCGGGGGCAGCGTACACGGTACCTCTTGATCCCGGAGTGGTGCTTCACAGGGCTCACTTGTCACGGTGCTGTCGGGTCCTGGCTCCCAGCTGAGGAGGGATGCCGTGGGGGACTGCGTGGCTTTATCTTCACGCGACACGGCTGCTGCGGCGGCCCTCTGTTCCTGGGCCCACACCATGGCGACCATCCTCCGGACTTCCGCCTTCCAGTCGAGCACCTGCTGCAGCGTCTGTGCTCTCACCCGGACACAGAATCGACCCAGCTCCCGCTCCAACTAGGCAGCGGTTCCGGCGGGGAGCTCACTCGGGCCGCGATCCTCCACATCAAAAGCCACTCCGCCTCCTCCACTTCGGAGTCCCGCCATGCCGCCAACAGGGCTGAACGCAGACATCTTCCGTCCGCTCTCCATAGCGGGCACCGCTTCGCTTCGCGCTCTTCCTTGCAAGATCAAAGGGGCGGGGCTTACTTTTGCACTCTTTCTGCAAACACGCCCCTCTTCTTCCCGCTCTCAGCCAGGCCAATGGCGGCATTTTTTTTTCCAGTAAAACACAGTTCTTTCAGGCGCGCAGTACCCGGTGGGTCCGGGCACGAAATCCTGTTCGTGACGCCAAAGTTGACTCACCCACCCCAGGGCTATGGGACACCCGGTGCCGGGCCGGACTAGTCCGGGGGTCGTCAGTGGTGGCGGGGCCCTGCTCCGTGGCCCTGGTGGGTGTCAATTAATATGGCTGGTGACTTGGGGTGAATAAAGTTTATATTTGTCGTAACGCCACCTGTGGTTTGCGTCTATTAAGCCGCCGCTGCTGTATGAGGCCTCCGGGGTGATGGAATGGCAGCAATGGTGGTACTGCTCCCCACAGGTGGAGCGGTACCCCGGGGACACTGTTGCTGCTTGTAAGTGTCTATGCAGATAAATAACTGAGGCAACACCAAGGGTGCAGTTTCAAGGTCTTTACTCACAGTTCTTGTCAAGGCCTGCAGGAGCCTTTGGACTGCTGGGACCACCGTCAGGGACCTCCGCCAATCCCGAGTAGATCTGGGGGTAAATGCCAGTGCACCCCTCTAATTGTGTCCTTTCTCAGCTGACTTCACTAGCCTTGCCTTTGCTGGATGAACCTGGCTCGGCTTCCACTGCAGCCTCCGGGCTGGGAGCTCGCCTGTCGGTATTTGCCCCTTTTCCAGAGATTCTTGCTGTGGGCTTTGGTCCGGGGAGCATGCAGCTTTCCCTGGACCTCGGTCTTTTAACCTTTGGAGATGGCTTCTCCTCCTCCAGTGACTAGAGACCGTCCCCTGATGCAGCTTGATCCCTCCACCGATGTTCCTGTGGACCAGGCCACCAGCTCTGAAACTATCTGTGGCCCTGGAATCCCTTCGTTCCCTGCTTGGTGTCACCTGGACCCTCTGAGTCCCAGGGTCTTCACCAGGAAGCGTCACTTTCTTCTTTCTTTAGCTCCTGCCTGACTAGAGCTCTTTTTCTACTCTCTGTTTCTCTCCTTCTCTGTTGCTTTCTTTCCCTGTTGCGGACACTCTGAACTCACAGAGCTCCTTTCTCTTTCACAGCTACATGCTGTCTCCTCACTCTCTCACTCTCTGAGGTAAAACTGAAACTCCGATCTTCCTCTCTGCTCTACGCTCGGCTGGCTCTTCCCACCCCCTCGTTGCTAAGCTACCACCCTATGGGAGCAGGGATGGGTCTTACGACCCCTCCCAGCATGCAGCATGGGAGGGTTGCTGCCACCGTCCCTGGTCCCAGTGTGTGCCTAGCAATGGGTGTAGTGCAGTTTTACCTGTGAACTGGCATGTACCCCTTTCCTTACCCATGATGGGACTTCACACCTCTGACTGGGGTGCAATGTCTCTGTGGTGACGGAAGCCTCAGGGGCGCCACACATACACAGCACCATACTGTATATACAGGTCCACCCTATATTCTGTATTACAGTGTGTCTGTATATAGTGTTAATCTATGTATACAGTATGGTGCTGTGTATACACTATGTACAATCTACAGCCTCTATTGTGTATGCAGCCCAGAGCCTTTATTGAGTATATAGCCCACAGCTTTTATTGTGCATACAGCCTGCAGACTTTGTATATGCAGCCTCTATTGAGTACACAACCCGCAGCCTCTCTTGTGTATACACCCCGCACCCTATATGGTGTATACAGCTTCTCTTGTGTATTCACCCCGCAGCCTTTAATATGTATACAACCCACAGTCCCTTTTTGTATATGCAGCCTCTATTGTGTATACAGCACACAGCCTCTATGGTATATACAGCCTCTATTGTACAGTCATATGAAAAAGTTTGGGCACCCCTATTAATGTTAACCTTTTTTCTTTATAACAATTTGGGTTTTTGCAACAGCTATTTCAGTTTCATATATCTAATAACTGATGGACTGAGTAATATTTCTGGATTGAAATGAGGTTTATTGTACTAACAGAAAATGTGCAATCCGCATTTAAACAAAATTTGACCGGTGCAAAAGTATGGGCACCTCAACATAAAAGTGACATTAATATTTTGTAGATCCTCCTTTTGCAAAAATAACAGCCTCTAGTCGCTTCCTGTAGCTTTTAATGAGTTCCTGGATCCTGGATGAAGGTATATTTGACCATTCCTGTTTACAAAACAATTCCAGTTCAGTTAAGTTTGATGGTCGCCGAGCATGGACAGCCACTTCACATCATCCCACAGATTTTCAATGATATTCAGGTCTGGGGACTGGGATGGCCATTCCAGAACATTGTAATTGTTCCTCTGCATGAATGCCTGAGTAGATTTGGAGCGGTGTTTTGGATCATTGTCTTGCTGAAATATCCATCCCCTGCGTAACTTCAACTTCGTCACTGATTCTTGCACATTATTGTCAAGAATCTGCTGATACTGAGTTGAATCCATGCGACCCTCAACTTTAACAAGATTCCCGATGCCAGCATTGGCCACACAGCCCCAAAGCATGATGGAACCTGCACCAAATTTTACTCTGGGTAGCAAATGCTTTTCTTGGAATGCCGTGTTTTTTGCCTCCATACATAACGCCTTTTTGTATGACCAAACAACTCAATCTTTGTTTCATCAGTCCACAGGACCTTCTTCCAAAATGAAACTGGCTTGTCCAAATGTGCTTTTGCATACCTCAGGCGACTCTGTTTGTGGCGTGCTTGCAGAAACAGCTTCTTTCACATTAGTTTCCAATACAGCTTCTCCTTGTGCAACATGCCTTGTATTATTAACCGATGCACATTGACACCATCTGCAGCAAGATGATGCTGCAGGTCTTTGGAGGTGGTCTGTGCATTGTCCTTGACTGTTCTCACCATTCTTCTTCTCTGCCTTTCTGATATTTTTCTTGGCCTGCCACTTCTGGGCTTAACAAGAACTGTACCTGTGTTCTTCCATTTCCTTACTATGTTCCTCACAGTGGAAACTGACAGTTTAAATCTCTGAGACAACTTATTGTATCCTTCCCCTGAACAACTATGTTGAATAATCTTTGTTTTCAGATCATTTGAGAGTTGTTTTGAGGAGCCCATGATGCCACTCTTCATAGGAGATTCAAATAGGAGAACAACTTGCAAGTGGCCACCTTAAATACCTTTTCTCATGATTGGATACACCTGCCTATGAAGTTCAAAGCTCAATGAGGTTACAAAACCAATTTAGTGCTTTAGTAAGTCAGTAAAAAGTAGTTAGGAGTGTTCAAATCAAGAAATTGATAAGGGTGCCCATACTTTTGCACCGATCAAATTTTGTTTAACTGCGGATTGCACATTTTCTGTTTGTACAATAAACCTCATTTCAATTCAGAAATATTACTGAGTCCATCAGTTATTAGATATATGAAACTGAAATAACTGTTGCAAAAACCCAACTTGTTATAAAGAAAAAAGGTTAACATTAATAGGGGTGCCCAAACTTTTTCATATGACTGTATATACAGCCTGCAGACTCTGTTGTATGCAGACTTGTGTGTATAAGAAACTATTTTCAACATAAGCAAATGCATCATATTGCCAAATATGGCCAATTAATCAGAATAAATATATTTTGCTTAAGGAATCGATAGGACCAAAGGAAAATCGCAGAATTACAATGCTACAAAAGAAAAAGAAGCGATCAGACATCCTTGATGCAAAAAAGTGAACTTTATTGTACAAGATGAAAAAAGTGGGGGTAACGTGACAACACAATAGTCAAAAGAAAGACACTCAATATCCTTACAGATGATATATGTATCAACAACCATATGTAAGATAATTAAAAATTATACCAAGAGTAAAGTAATATGGTGAATACAATAAGGATATAAACCGTGTGCAGAATTATTAGGCAAGTTGTACTTTAGAGGATTTTTTTTTTATTATTGATCAATAACTATGTTCTCAATCAACCCAAAAGACTCATAAATATCAAAGCTTAATATTTTTGGAAACTGGCAGTAGGTCTGGGAGTTGAGCTTCACTCCATCCTCAACCCAAAAAGGTCCCACAAGTTGATCTTTGATGATACCAGCCCATACCAGTACCCCACCTCCTCCTTGCTGGCGTCTGAGTCGGAGTGGAGCTCTCTGCCCTTTACTGATCCAGCCTCTGGCCCATCCATCTGGCCCATCAAGAGTCACTCTCATTTCATCAGTCCATAAAACCTTTGAAAAATCAGTCTTAAGATATTTCTTGGCCCAGTCTTGACATTTTATCTTATGTTTCTTGTTCAAAAGTGGTGTTTTTTCAGCCTTCCTTACCTTGGCCATGTCCTTGAGTGTGGCATACCTTGTGCTTTTTGATACTCCAGTAACGTTGCAGCTCTGAAATATGGCCAAACTGGTGGCAAATGGCATCTTGGCAGCTTCACGCTTGATTTTCCTCAATTCATGGGCAGTTGTTTTGCGCCTTTTTGCCCAACACGCTTCTTGCGACCCTGTTGGCTATTTGCCATGAAACGCTTGATTGTTCGGTGATCACTCTTCAAAAGTTTGGCAATTTCAAGACTGCTGCATCCCTCTGCAAGACATCTCACAATTTTAGACTTTTCAAAGCCTTTCAAATCTCTCTTCTGACCCATTTTGCCAAAGGAAATGAAGGTGCCTAATAATTAAGCACACATTATATAGGGTGTTGATGTCATTACACCGCACCCCTCCTCATTACAGAGATGCACAGCCCCTGATTTACTTAATTTGTAGTTGGCTCTCAAGCCTATACAGCTTGGAGTAGGACAGAGGTCTCAAACACGTGGCCCGCATGCAGCCCCTCAGGGCTATCAACTATCGCGGACGTGCAGGGGCTGCAGCCACTGCCTGCACTTTGTTAGATTAATGTTTTGCCGGCGCTGCGCTCCCAGAGTCAAGGGCTCTGCGTGCTCAGCGCCTGCAAAACAATAATCTGACAGAAATCGCTGCCAGGGGCTGCAGCCCCAGCACCTGCCACGATAGTCACCGGGGGCATGGGGCTGCAGACAGCAAGAAGCAGAAGATGAGGCAGCCGAGGGAACGCAGGACAGGTGAGAAGAATGGTGTTTTTTTATTTTTGTGTGTGTGTGTGTGTGTGAAGGACAGCACATTAACCCGTTAGCGACCTATGACGTACTGGGTACGTCATGGCTCCCTGGTACTTAAGGACCCATGACGTACCCAGTACGTCATGGCGAAATCGCGGCCCCGGAGCCCCAGTGGCTGCAGTGCGATCGCTTTGCATTGCAAATACCTTAGATTCAGGGAGGAGGAGACCTCTGCCTGACCTCGGGAGGGGTAGTGTCTCCTCCCCAGACCTACGGAGATTGTGATTGGCTGACGAACGCCGCTCAGCCAATCACAGCCACTGTAATGTTTCAGCCATTGAAAATGGCTAAACATTGAAATCCAGCCATGATCAGTGCAGCTATAGCACTAATCATTGGCTGGAGCTGGGTGACCTCTGTTTCACTCGCCCCCAGCTCTGATTGGAGAGACCGGCATGGTGACCGATCTCTCCAATCACTGTGGATCTGGAGCCGGTGATCGCTCCCCTCACCTTCACTCCGGCGTCTGTGGAAGCTGAGGACTGGAGAGTGATCGGTGAGTTATAGCCATTGCCCCCTTTCAGCCGCCGCCACTGCCCCCCACCACCCATTACTACAGGATGGGCACATGACTATAGGATGGGGACAAGGTGGGCACATGACTATAGGATGGGGACAAGATGGGCACATGACTATAGGATGGGGACAAGGTGGGCACATGATGACTATAGGATGGGGACAAGGTGGGCACATGACTATAGGATGGGGACAAGGCTGGGGACATAACTAAAGGATGGGGACATTACAAGGATGGGCATAATACTATTGGATGGGGACATTACTATAGAATGGGGACAAGGCTGCGGTCATTACTATAGGATGGGGACAAGGTGGGCACATTACTATAGGATGGGGACAAGGTGGGCACATAACTATAGGATAGGGATATTACTGTAGGATGGGCACATTACTATAGAATGGGACAACTATATGATGGGGACAGTACTACAGGATAGGGAGATTGCTACAAGGGGACAAAGATGGGGATCATTACTATAAGATGGAGACAAGGCTGGACACATTACTACAGGATGAGCACATTACGATAAAATGGGACCAAGGCTGGGGACAATACTATAGGATGGGGACAAGGATGAGCACATTACTGTCGAATGGGGACTAGGATGGGGCACAATACTACAAGGGGACAGGGATGGGCACATTACAACAAGATGGGGAACATTACTAAAAGATGTTGGCCAAAATTTCTATATAGTGCTAATTATAACACTATTAGTTACAAGAAAGGGATAAAATGTAAAAAAAAAAAAATAAATATGACTTTTTTACCATCACATTTTTTTTTTATATTTAAACAATGTGCACATTTGTTATAATAAACAAGTGAAAAAATGTTCAAAATCAGTGATCCCAGGGTGTGTAAAAAAAAAAAAATATATATATGTTACCAATAAAAATGTCACTTTGTCCTGCAAAGAATGTGGCCCCGTAAATTATATTTTTCCTCTGTGCGGCCCATACACCCAGCTGAGTTTGAGACCCCTGGAGTAGGACAACATGTATAAAAAGTATCATGTGATCAAAATACTAATTTTCCTAATAATTCTGCACACAGTGTATATAAACAGCCTGTGTGGCCACAAAAAGGCTGTATGGACAGCAAGGAATAGTGGTGTGGTATCTACAAAGAATATACAGATCTCCTCTGGTGTGTGATAATAATAGTCAGAACCTATCAGTACTATATACACTAAAAAGAAGTATAATCAACATAGATAGCAATTGCTATCTGATGCGACTGTGGGGAATAAAGACATCAGATGACCAAGAGAAACTGGTTATTCTATATTATAATGCTCCACAGTCCACAGATAGTATATAAATAAGTATTTATAGAGAGGACCAAACCAGAGGAGAAAGCTATGTCCCCTGATTAATGGAAAAACAAAATCTGCTACCATGAGAAATTGAAAAATAGTGAAGTAAAGAGACAGACAAAATCCTATGCTGTAGTTAGGCTATGTCCGCACGTTACGTCGTAGTGCCTGCAGTTTATTATGCACGTTTTCCTGCCCTTGGTTTTTGACCAAATGGCTTTTGACCATTTTTTAGCGCTAAAAACGCATGCGTATTTACCGTGTTTTTAGTGCGTTTTCAGCGCTTTTTACCTGCTTTTTCACCTGCGTTTCTGCAGATGCGTTTTGCTGATCAAGACACTGAGAAATAAAGTTGGAATAGTCAAAAAGAATGAAAAAAGAGAAAAAAAAAATTATATTCACTTTTAATATAACTATATGTAAAATCAACAATTATAATGAAATTATAGCGGTTATTCACATGTTAACCGAAAAATTGGTGAAATTGATTATTTTATAACATTTAAATTTTCGGTTATTGTGTGTGTGTAAAGGAACATTAGAACCCTTTAATTTTTTGCCAGAAAAGCATGCGTTTTTGGAGCCAAAAACGCAGTGGAAAAGCAGGTAAAAAGCATGAAAAACGCAGGAATTGTGCTTTTGGTTGCATTTTGCCATTTCTCATTGACTCCAATGTTAAGGAAACGCTGCAGAAATGGCAAAAACAACTGACATGCTGCTTCTTTTTCAGCATGGTTTTTGACCCAAAATATGCAAATTAAACGCTGCAGAAAAAAAAGCAAAGTGCAGACAGGATTTCATCTTTTCCCATAGACTTTGATGGAAAACAAAAACGCATGCGTTTTAGCGCAAAAATGCTGCCTCTAAAAACGCAGCGGAAACGCGGGAAAAAACGCAACGTGCGAACATAGCCTTACATTACCTGTATTGACTGGGATTGGCGTCCACCCGACGGCCGTTTAGGCGTTAGGCCGGTTTCACACTTGCGTTGGACGGCTTCTGTAGCATTGCGTTGTGTGACGGATGTAATGGATGCGTTGCATATAGTGGCACAACGGATGCTACGGATCGTACAAAATAACGCAATCCGTTAGAGTTTTTTTCTTGACTTTACACATCTAGGCATGCGCAGTTGTGTAAAGACGGGTGCATTAACGGAATCCGTCAAATGACGGATTCTAACAGAATCTGCCATCATAGGCGTCCATTATAAAAACAACGGACGCCAACAGAATCCTGCAGGTTGCGTTTTTTTAACACTCCGCCAAGTGCAGAAAAACGCTACATGCAGCGTTCCATCCGCCCGACGGTCACTGACGGTCAGCAACAAAACGACTGATGCGCCGCACGGCGGATGCAACGCAAGACCATCCGTTGCTATCCGTAGCTAATAGAAGTCTATGAGGAATAAAACGGTTTCCTGCAACGGTTACTGTAATTCCTCAAGGCTGCGGATAGCAACGGAAGCCGTTCAACACAAGTGTGAAACAGGCCTTAGCCTTCGTCAGGGCGTGACATCATGTTTATGGAGGGGGATATAAAAAGGTCCGGTGACCAATCAGCGTGTGGGGATTGATGCAGGAGCGTCCCTGAAAACGGGCCCACCCGACTGCCACCGCGTCATGCACCACGTGGGATTCCGGGTCACATGGAACCCACATGACCTCGGAAAACCAGTGCATAAAGATACGGTGCACAGACTAGGGAGCCCGCAGCAGAGACGCATATGCGTACCAAGCACACCCCGGAAGAACAGACAAGCCCTATTTCTAGCACGCCACGGTGTGACATCTACTGGCAGAAATATGAATTGCAGCCGATATGAACTATAAATAGGGAAATGTAAGATGGCCAACCCATAGTAAATAATCAATAACAATTAAGTCAATATAATAATGTGGTGGACCCAGATCATAATGAATATATTTCCATAATGATAATCCCAAGATTAATAATAGCCGCATATGACCAAACATTGGACAATGTAATAGATATTACAAAGGGCAAAATATAAACACATGAATTGAATGACCCACGCTCAATCAGCAGGAAAAATAGAGAGAATGTTACCGCTATCTCATTACATATAATGTAAAAGAGGGTCAGAATCTACATAGTACAATATAAATAAAAATATACTTTATATAAATGAATACTGACCATCCAAAAATTACATATACATAAGTAGCAAGAACTAGATATCAATAAAGTTGACACACCAGCAATAAATATCATATAAATAGAAAAATGTATATATATATATTTTTATATATATATATATATATATATATATATATATATATATATATATATATATATAAAATATAGATATTGCATGATATATAAATACATTTCCATATAAAGAAAGAAAAAAGATTATTTATATATATATATATATATATATATATATATATATATATATATTATATATCTAATATATAAAGCTGAATCTGTGTGTGTGTGTGTGTGTGTGTGTGTGTGTGTCTGTGTGTCCGGGATTGGCATCTGCACCGTCGCAGCTACAGCCACAAAATTTTGCACACTCACACGTCTGGACCCCGAGAGCGTCATAGGAGGAGCACATTACTTGGCCAATTTAGTTAAATCTGTGTGGAATATCTGTGGTGTTGAAATATATGTTGTGAAATGCTTCTATTAGCTTAGTTTTTGCCTTTTAATAATTACATTTCTATCTATTTGTTGTGTGGTTTTTGTGTGCAGAATACATTTTTCTTAATACATTCTATCTTGTTAACAGCAGTTATTAACCCGGGCGAAGCCGGGTAGTATAGCTAGTATATATATAATATATATATATATATATATATATATATATATATATATATATACTAGCTGGTGGTCTCTATCCTTCTCCTGCACTGTTTCTGTGTATGTGACTACCCCGTATGCAACGTAGGAGTCCGCTCCAGGCTGGATGTGGCCTAAGGAGCCGTGCTCGCAGACGCTGGCCCGTGGGATCTCTGGGCCTTGGCGGTGACCACTTTTCCCCTATCGGTGGGCTGTTGTCTTCTATGAGGGACTTTGAGGCCAGGACTAGAGGTTGTGTCCCACCCAATGGGTTAATTAACCGGTCCAGTCGGTTCTGGTTTCCGGCTTTAGGGTTCCTGACTCGCGCACCCCAGGGCTATGGGACACCCGGTGCCGGGCCGGACTAGTCCGGTGGTAGTCAGTGGTGGCTGGGCCCGGCTCCGTGGCCCTGGTGGGTGTCAGTAGAATATGTGGCTGATGACTTAAAGTTTGTATTCGTGACGCCACCTGTGGTATGCGGCTATTAAGCCGCCGCTGCTGTGTAAGGCCTCCGGGGTGATGAAGTGGCAGCAATGGTGGTACTGCTCCCCACAGGTGGAGCGGTGCCCCGGGACACAGTTGGTGCTTGTGGAAGTCTATGGTGTTGTGTGACTAACACGGTGCAGGGCCGACAAGCAATGAAAGAAACAGGCACAAACAGTAGTCTCTTTACCTTCTCCTCTTTTACTCGGCAGAAGTTTAGTCCAGGGAGACCGTCACAGATGGTAAAGATGGTCCGGCCGGCCTGGAAGTGCCTGGGGTGATCTTTGGCCAGTTGAGTATGAGGCCTACTCCCTAATCTTTCTTTGCTGTTTTAGGACACTGCACTTTGGGGTCGCAATTGCCCTCTTGCTGCTGGGACTGGTGGTTCGTCCCTTTTTTCTGTGTGGTAGACTGCGCAGGCCCTCTCTGGTGCTCCTCTGCTGGAGTCCACACCGGGCCCTTGGAATGCAGCTGTACCTTCAGATTACTTCTGGGCCAGGGGGCTTGCAGCTCTCCTGCCCTCTGGATTCAGCTACCAGGGATGGATTTTATACCCTGGCAACTACAGACTCCGATGTCTGAGTCTCTGCTGTGCCTCTCTGCACCCCTTGCTTCACTGGGCCAAGCTATCCCAGCTCTAGGCCCCAGTTCTACAAGGCAGCACTACTCTCCGTCTGTCCTCTTTCACTCCTGTCTACAGACTAACCACTACTTCCTCCCTCCAGCCAGATTTAAGGAATGCTCCCTGAAGTTCCAGGTTCAGAGCTCCCCCTGCTGGCTGGAGGGAGAACTGCGTTGGGTGTTACACTTACTGGCCAATAGATCTCCCAATTACCTCCAGGCTCAGCATTAACCCTTTGGAAGGGCAATGCTGTTGTGGCGACCAGGTCCTGGGGCGCCACATTCCAGTACGCCCCTTTTGTGCTACGGTTTCCGGGTCGGTTCCCCGTGTCAGTACCGGTGGGCCACTACCCCGTCCCGGTCCACCTCAGTTCTGCAGAGCAGTCTTCCCCTCTCCTGCTGACGGAGAACATCAACTGTCTCCTAGCCAAGGCACCAGGGCTCCTACCCTGGTACCTGTGAAATTGAGTTCTCTCTCCTCCTGCTGGGACTACACCTAGCCCCAGCTCCTCTCAACTTCAACTTCAGACTAAAACTGTTTTACTTTCCCGCCCTGGGCCGTCTAAACCCCTGAGTGGGCGTGCACCAACCGCCTGGCCATGCCCACTGGTGTGTCTATCTGTCCCTAACGGGGTGACTAGGGTTTTAATGGTTGGCTGGTGTTACTAAATGTGGACAGGTGTTATGCAGGGGCCTATTTGTGACTACCTGGATTCTCCAGGGCGTCACACATTTATTGTGGAAAAAGAAAACCTTCTCTGTAAACCACATTTTTGGTGTAAACACTCTCAGTCTTTCTTCAAGTTTCCTTGTTGGTGCAGAACTTTGTAGGTCAGCCCTTCTTTATCTATTCCTCCCCGGCTGCTTTCCTCCCCTTCATTTAAAGTTTGCGTCACGGCCGTTGCCATCATCACTTTGGCCGGCGCGTGCACAGTGCTACATTCATGTTGTAGTTGAATCATTAAATAAAATGGCGCCGGAGTCAGCACGATCTCTAGTGCCATGTTACTGAAGACACTGTCTGAAAATATCATCTGAACCAAACTGGTGATTGGTGATATTCATGGAGAGAGACAGTGTCTTCAATAAAATGGAGCCAGAGTTCACAGTATGCGTATGCACAGAGTCCTGCTCCATTTTATTGAAGATGTCAACTACAATGTGAACATAGATGAAGACGCACGTGCTATTCCTCCTGTGGCTACTTTCCTCTCTTTTTAATTAAATTTATTGCCGCAATAGGCGGCATTATCCCTATGGCCAGAGCATGTGCAATGCTATGTTCACATTGTAGTTGAATCATTCATTAAAATGGCGCCGGAGTCAGCGCTTGCTCATACCACGATTTCAGACACCATTTTCTTAATGATACTGTCTCTGCAAAGATCATTTGAAACAAACTGGTAACTGGTAATATTCACAGAGACTATGTCTTCAATAAAATGGCACCAGACTTTGCGGTATTTGAACTTGCTGACTCCAGCACCATTTTATTGAAGAGTTCAACTACAACGTGAAGTTAGCACTGTGCACACGCCGGCCATCATGACTTCAGACAGAAGAACGTGTTCATTATGATATTATTGGTTACGCTTGATAAGGATCTATTGTCCATAGCAACCAATCAGAGCTCAACTTTCACTTTACCTCAGCAGCTGCAATGCTGAAAGCTGCATGCTGGTTGCTATAGGCAACCAGAACAATCTTACTAGGCAGCCATTCTCATAAATGAGGCATCAGTTACTTGTGCAGTGGTTAACCTATTTAAGATAAATATATATATATTATATACACACATTATATATATATATATATATATATATATATATTTATATATATAATATATATATACACACACATACATACATACATACATACACACAGTACAGACCAAAAGTTTGGACACACCTCATTCAAAGAGTTTTCTTTATTTTCAGGACTCTAAAAATTGTAGATTCACATTGAAGGCATCAAAACTATGAATTAACACATGTGGAATGAAATACTTAATAAAAAGTGTGAAACAACTGAAAATATGTCTTATATTCTAGGTTCTTCACAGTAGCCACCTTTTGCTTTCATTACTGCTTTGCACTCTCTTGGCATTCTCTTGATGAGCTTCAAGAGGTAGTCACAGGAAATGGTTTTCCAACAGTCTTGAAGGAGTTCCCAGAGATGCTTACCACTTGTTGGCCCTTTTACCTTCACTCTGCGGTCCAGCTTACCCCAAACCATCTTGATTGGGTTCAGGTCTGGTGACTGTGGAGGCCAGGTCATCTGGCGTAGCACCCCATCACTCTCCTTCTTAGTCAAATAGCCCTTACACAGCCTGGAGGTGTGTTTGGGATCATTGTCTTGTTGAAAAATAAATGACGGTTTAACTAAATGCACACCGGATGGAATAGCATGCCGCTGCAAGATGCTGTGGTAGCCATGCTGGGTCTGTATGCCTTCAATTTTTAATAAATCCCCAACAGTGTCACCAGCAAAGCCCCCCCACACCATCACACCTCCTCCTCCATGCTTCACGGTGGGAACCAGCCATGTAGAGTCCATCCGTTCACCTTTTCTACAAAGACACGGTGGTTGGATCCAAAGCTCTCAAATTTGGACTCGTCAGACCAAAGCACAGATTTCCACTGGTCTAATGTCCATTCCTTGTGTTCTTTAGCCCACACAAGTCTCTTCTGCTTGTTGCCTGTCCTTAGCAGTGGTTTCCTAGCAGCTATTTTACCATGAAGGCTGCTGCACAAAGTCTCCTCTTAACAGTTGTTCTAGAGATGAGAAGGTGTGTCCAAACTTTATATATATATATATATATATATATATTTTTTTTTTTACACCTTTTGGCCATGCAAACCGGTTTGATCCCGGCTTTGGACAGAACAACGCGTTCCGCATCATAGTGAATGGCCCTGATATTAAACTCCACAAACAGCCCTTGTAAAAATGACAAGTTTTCAGTAAAGTATTTTATTATGACAACAAAAATATAAAAAAGACAAGTATGAGAGCACCACTATATGGTCTATAAAAATATTTTTTTTTTATTATGCCTTTATATAAAACTTATATGATGGCAAACAAAAAAAAAATAATCATGTGGCAATCCTGGAAGTAGTTGTTTAGCACAGCCAAATGCCATTTATCTATGCACCATGAAGACAAATATTAAGCACAGAGACCCAGTAATTAAGAAATTAAACTGTAAACATGGTTATAATTTTTATTTCAGAAATAAATAGTACACATGAAAAGTAGTGACTTTGTAAGATATCTTATCAGAGAAATCTGCTTCTTTCTCCTCCTGGACAGATCCTCCATTCTCAATTCCCGGGAGCAATCTGTATTCAGTGAAGACAGATTTCCCCATTACTGAAAGGAGATAAGATTTGGTTATTTTCAATATTTGTGGATGGAGAGGAAAGGGGGGGGAGCTAAAACACAGACACAGAAGTTCTCCGGATCTACAGTTTCCATGCTCCATAGTATTTTATGAGCACCAACTGTCCTCTCCTCCTATCTCAGTAATGGTAAAATCTGTGTTTACTGATTATAGATTTTACCTGTGAATTGAGAATTTTAACAATGAAGGATCAGTCCAGGAGAGGAAAGAAGCAGATTTCTCCAAGAAAAGGTTTAAAACAAGAGTTATTCTATAAAGAGATAAATAATCATCTCCTGAACGCAGCAGGGAAAGACCACAGATCCTTTGTTCGGCCATTTTCACACTGATTTTTGCTGTAACAGGATGGTCCAGAAAGTGACCATAAGTATGGCCAACTGTTTCAGAGAATGAGCTTGTGGCCTTCATTATCCCAATAAGACCTGGTGTATGAAGAAATGAAATTCCAGAAGCAAGGAGAAGCCTTTATAAAACATCAAGCTTATATATAATAAGATTTCAGAGCCCATATTTCCAACGCGTTTCAGACAGATAAGTTCTTAGTCATATGTAAAAAGTGTTCATTGGCACTCCTACATAGTGAGCACAGAAGATATGCTAAGCGAATAAAGCAAATAAATAGCACACAAGGAATCTGATATTTTCAAGTATTGACCAATTTATTTGGTGCTCAGCCAAAAAAACTTGTTAAATTTGATGCATGTAGAGAAGAAAAATATGCGGCACTCACAGGTTCTGTTTAAAAATGGTTATTTATTGGGACATCATTCTCAGAATGTTGAATAAAAGGAGCGACCGCTGTTTCGCCTCTCACTATGCTTCTTCCGGCTTCTGGTGACCTAGCAGAAGCGTGGTAACAGGCGAAACAGCTGTCGTTCCTTTTATTCCACTTCCTGCACATAATGTCCCAATAAAGGTGCTATTTTTAAACAGAAACAATGGTGAGTGCCACATGTCCTTAGTCATGACCTAGATAAAGACCTATCTGATGCAATATGATGTCTTTGCTGTTGCAATTTAGTTTGTCCATGCACAGGAGTTCCTGGTCCACGGAGCCTTTGTGCTGTGTTTTTTTGACTACGGCATGGTGGACAGAAGACACTACTGCCCTCCATAGAGAACCACCTCCCTGGCAGTATGGAGCGGATAGACCTTATTAATTTTTACTCTTCTCTGTTAGCAATGAATCATAGCTCAGCTTTCATTCTAAGGGCAATATGGAAAGTTTTACTGTAAGAACAGTCTGATGGATACGCCCCAATAAAGTTCACTTCTTATAAAACAAGGGACAGGTATTGTTGCCTGCCCACTGAGTAATGCATGGAATAATGTCTCTTTCCTTGTTAAAAGTTTCTTCCCGCACTCACAAACATTTCCCCACAATCTCTCAGGATTGACTCATGTTATTATAATATGATGTTATTTTTCAAAACATGTTCGGGGTATAAGACATATCTCAAAGTTGGGAGGAAAATTTACAAACCCAACTCCCACTGGAGTGACAGAGACCTTTTCAGGGGGCACTGGTGACTTGATCGTGAATTTCTGCAGAAGTGTGGTGATAAAAATGAAAAGCTCCATAACAGCCAAGCTCTTCCCCGGGCAAATTCTCTTACCTGTACAGACAGATCGGTGATTAGAGAAACATCTCCAATAGGTGATATATTCTGGTTTATATTCTACAGATACTCATTTTAATAGACATGTAGAGATCAGTAAAATAAATTCCATGACACTCCTACCACCATACCTGACTGTAGGCAGGACACACTTGTCTTTGTCCTCCTCACCCAATTGCTGCCACACATGCTTGACACCATCTGAGCCAAATAAGTTTCTTGGGGTGGTATCCCAGTACCCATTCTTACATAGTTGGGGGAAAAAAAACCCTAGTTCCATTTAGTTTAACCTTCCTCCACCAATTATACATTTCGTCACTAAATCTTTTAAAACCAACAATGTTGTGTGTACTGAAGAAATCATCCAGCCTTCATTAAAAACTGTTATAGTGTCAGTCATTACTACCACTTTTGGTAGGGCATTCCACAGTCTGACTGCTCTAACTGTAAAGAGCTATGACACCATGTGGTATAGCATAGCTAATCAGGATCAAGTATCACAGCCTGTATAAAAGCAAAGGCAGGAAATACAGCAGCCATTGATAGTTTCATAGTGTTTAAGGTAGAAGGTAGACTTAAGTCCAGCGAGTTCAACCCATGACCTAACCTAAAATGTTAATGGTGAGAAGGTGTCACAGCTCCCAGCTCAGTACTTTCATTTAGTGGCAAATCGATTAATTGCGAATCAAATTTCCTGAGAAAATTCTGGAAAGATGATCATTTCAAAATATTAACATATCTCTATGGCTATATACAACTCCTGGCAAAAAAAAATATGGAATCACCTGGCTCCGAGGATGTTTATTCAGTTGTTTCCTTTTGTATAAAAAAAGAAGAAAAAAAAAAGCAGATCACAGACATGGCACAAAACTAAAGTCATTTCAAATGTAAACTTTTTGGCTTTAAGAAACACAAAAAAAAAAAAAATCATGAAGACATAATGTGCTAGCCAGTAGCCAGTAACGGTTACTTTTCAGAACCAAACGGGGAAAAATTATGGAATCACTCAATTATGAGGAAAAAAAGTATGGAATCACCCTATAAATTCTCAGTCCCAAAACTAATATCTGCATCAAATAAGATCTTCTTATTAGTCAGCATCTAAAAAGGAGTGATCACACCTTGGAGAGCTGTTGCACCAAGTGGACTGACATGAACCATGGCTCCAGCACGAGAGATGTTAATTCAAACAAAAGGAGAGGATTACAGTATCAAACTCTTAAAAGAGGGTAAATCATCACGCAATGCCGCAAAAGATGTTGTTTGTTAGCAGTCAGCTGTGTGTAAAATCTGGACCAAATACAAACAACATGGGAAGGTTGTTAAAGGCAAACATACTGGTAGACCAACGAAGACATCAAAGCGTCAAGACAGGAAACTTAAAGCAATATGTCTCCAAAACAGGAAATGCACAACAAAACAAATGAGGAACGAAAGGGAGGAAACTGGAGTCAATGTCTGTGTCCGAACTGTAAGAAACCACCTAAAGGAAATGGGATTTACATACAGAAAACCTAAACAATATAAAGATAACTGCTTGAAGAGAACATGTAAATTTCCACAGTCATTGATGATATGGGGCTGCTTGTCAGGTAAAGGCACTGGGGAGATGGCTGTCATTACATCTTCAATAAATGCCCAAGTTTACATTGAAATTTTGGACACTTTTCTTATCCCAGCAATTGAAAGGATGTTTGGGGACGATGAAATCATTTTATCAAGATGATAATGCATCCTGCCATAGAGCAAAAACTGTGAAAACATTCCTTGAAAGAAGACACAAAAGGTCAATGTCATGGCCTGCAAATAGTCCGAATCTCAATCCAATTGAAAATCTTTGGTGGAAGTTGAAGAAAATGGTCCAACCTGCAAAGCTGATCTGGCAACAGCAATCAAAGAAAGTTGGAGCCAGATTGATGAAGAGAACTGTTTGTCACTCATTAAGTCCATGCCTCAGAGACTGCAAGGTGTTATAAAAGCCAGAGGTGGTGCAACAAAATACTAGTGATGTATTGGAGTGTTTTTTTGTTTGTTTGTTTGTTTTTCATGATTCCATAATTTTTCACCCCGTTTGGTTTTGAAAAGTAACAGTTACCGGCTAGCACATTTTGTTTTCATGATTTTCTTAAAAGTTTCTTAAAGCCAGAAAGTTTACATTTGAAATTACTTTAGGTTAGTGCCATGTCTGTGATCTGCTTTTTTTTTTTTTTTAACCTGAATGAACATCCTCAGAGCCAGGTGATTCCATAATTTTTGCCAGGGGGTGGAACACCAAACTTGTGTATTGCACACTGGGTGGGACTCCTCTCCAGATTCCAAAGACATTTGGTAATCACCATCAGGTCCTCATGCAGAGAAGGAATAGTGCAGATGGATCAAACCCTTAAGGCTAGGGCTACATCGACTTTGGCCGTGACAACCGTTGCATGACCAAACTTTACTCGGTGGTGCTGGTCATTGGAGAAAATGAGACTCAGTTGGATACTCTATGATTTGCTTGTCGCAGTCTTGTTATTGTAGGTGTCACTTTTCTAATGAATTCACACTGTATTAGCGGCACTGAACGAAATTCAGTCACGCGACAACTGTTGCAGCCAAAGACGCAGTTAAAGCCCTAAAGAAGCATTCTCTTTGAAAATTATTACATATTGCTAGGAAAAATAAACTATATCTTTATGACAGATACAGGTCAGAACCTAAATAAATCTCACCTACAGAAAACGGCATGAAGTACTCTTTCTTTAGAAGTTTCCCATTGTCATCCAAAAAGTTGTATGGGTCAAACTTTCCAGGGTTATTGAACTGTGTCTTGTCCTTGTGCACATGTGTAAGCACTAGGGTGACAACTGTCCTCTATGTTTTGGAGAATATTAGGAAAAAAAGTAAACTTTTCTATATCATTGTTTTTTTATTATTTTTTTTTCATAGCTCAAGTTGATTTTTACCTTTTTGAATATATAATTGCGAATTTCAGTATCCATGGTCAATTCCCGGTGAGTAACCAATGGGGACACATCACAAAATCTCTGCACCTCATATATAAATGCTTCCGTGTATGGCATATTGTATCTGTCCTCAAAACTTGGTGGACGTTGGCCAATGATGTCTTCTATCTCTTTGTAGACTTTCTCTAAGAGTGAAGAAAACTTGGTTAGTCCTCATCATATTAAGATCTTTCACAGTTCTGTGCAAAATCAGTGACATACCGGCTACATTAGGGTGTTTCATGAGGAGCAGGAATGTAAATCGTAGAGTCGCATTCACTGTTTCCGTCCCAGCAAACAACAACATTAAAGAGTTCATCACCAAAGTGTTGGTATTGTAGAAGGTTTCTTTATTTTTCCCTTCCTACGTTTGAAGAAAAGATACAGCTACATTAATTAAGGAATGAAATTATCAAAAGAAGAATTCTATAAAGGCGTTGTCCACTACTAGGACAACCCCTTCTGATTTCACATTTCCCCCAGGTAAAAATAATAAAGTCTATACTCCCCTCCTGTACCGACGCCCTTCCAGCGGTGTCCAGTGCTCTTTCAGGATTAGGTACACCACGTTGGAAGAGGAACATGTGAATGTCCCAAGAATCTTATAATCCTGATGTGTGTTTGGGATCGGTATACAGTCTTTGGTTTCTACATGAGTGCAAGTTTAGCAGATCTAGTCTACAAATTGCAAGAATAAGTTCCTCTTGGTGTATTTGAGGACATTGATCTTTGGATCATGATGTTTCTTAAATTAGGAGGTTGCCTGTAGCAAAGCAAAGGAGGTTCTTTAAATATAGTTTCCAACTGGTCATCCTTGTGTAGAACATTGTGACGTTTCTTCGTACCTCAAGCGGTCACCACCAGAGGCACACAATTATTTTCCTCTTTTTCTTTGTATTGAAGAATTTGACGTCTAGGAGTCCTTGTGACTCTAATGATCTGATCATCAATGGAGGTGGGGTAGCCTTGGTTTAAAAATGTCTTTTTAAGATGGATTAAAGCGGACAAACCACTAGGATTTTCATATATAAGCTAAAGCCACTGTTATACTGGTGCCATCATACTGATGCTAAACATCCCTTTAGTTGTGAGATCGGATCTATACTTTTGTAGCATCCTGGGGTCGAGGGGGTTAACCTGTTGCCGAGGCAGTGGTGAAGACCCTCTGCATAATCATGGGGTGGCCTGGCCCAGTTTTGTGACCCCGAGGCGTACAGAAATGAGGGTGGTAGGAAGGATGAAGATGGAGGATGGGGGTGACGGTGAGGAAAGTCTTTAGATGATCGTGACGCCACCTGTGGTATGCGGCCTGTTTTGGGCCACCGCTGCGGTTGCTGCTCTCCAGGGCTGATGATGAAGGTCGCAACCGGGATGGTGTCACTCCCTACAGGCGGAGCGGGGTTACCCCGGGGAGTATGATGGAGGAAGGGACGGGGGTGGTGGTAGTCCCCGTTGGCGCTGCAGCGCTGGGTGCCAGCAAATGAGAGGCAGGGGCTGCGGTTCCAGGTCTTTTACTCAATGGTAGTTGAGTCGCTGCCCCACAGTACCAGTCTGCCACGATGGGCTCCAGCCGACCCGGATAGTCGGCGGTCACAGCCGGTGCCCGTGAAAGTCTTTCTAGTGAAATGTCCCCTGGTTGCTTCCAGAACCCAGGCTGAGCCTCCAGCTCCAAGCCACGGGCTCACGAAGTGTGTAGAATGCTAAACTCTCGTTGTCTGTGCGAGATGTTATCCCAAGCTGAGCCCGGGAAAGTCTGCACTAGTGAATGGTTGCGCCTACTTTTTACCCCAAGTGGTGCCCGGCCCCAGTTGTCCTAGCGACTGGGAAAGTCCCATGCTTCGTGATGGCTAACCACCCTGTCTGCCCTAGTCCAACCCCTGTGGGAAAGCACATTATTATTTTATGTATGTGTTTTGTGAAGGCACCGGCAGTTAACCCCATCCTAACCAGGGATAGATATTACTCCTTAAAAGAGGTGCAATACCCTGTGGTGCCTGAAGCCTCAGGGATGCCACATTTTCTTAATATAGACAAGGGAATTTTGTAAAATGCACGGTTACTTGATTGATAGCTGCTACAGAATATCTAAGAGGTGGGTCGTGTTTTGCTAATCAGTCCCGTCCCTGTCTGCCTGTCCTTCCTCCCCAGTCTGTTATTACAAGGGAAGGAAGTGTGACAAGTAGGAACTGTACAGATGACAAAAAAAAATGTAAAAAATCATCCAGCAACTGTGGAGTTAAAAAAATGCACATCAGTAAACAATGTTCAATAGCAAATTACAAATGTTTATTAACAACAATATTAATATGAGAATCCACAACCGTAGAACCACTAATGTCCATATTTAACAGTAAGTGATCCGTATATAGCAATACATAGATAAGGCAAAGGACGCAAATAAAATGAACGGACCAGAAATACAGTCAGATGGTAATGATTAAATACCCCATGTAGAGTGTAAAAGGGGAACAATCTGATCAAAGGTCAAAAAATTATTGTAGGTACACCAAAACATTACAGCAGCAAACCTTGACTTGCATCACGGAGGTTCGCGGTGTACAAAAAATAGTTGACCATGATCAGATATACATCACCCATATACTCACAGTGTTGGGTAGTCAGAGGACAAAGGTTATCCAGAGCAAAAGAAGACAAGAGACCTAACGTACATTTCACTTTTTAAAAATAACCAAATACATGGCTTCCTCAGAGGTCACCTCTGATCATGGTCAACTATTTTTTGTACACTGCAACATATTTATACCTAATTGGTTAGCATGCACAGGGGTCTTGGTCATATTTGATTAATCATAGATGGATATTTGGTCATATTGTCCCTTTGCTTGAACCTCCGTGATGCTAGTAAAGGTTTGCTCCTGTAATGTTTTGGTGTACCTACAATAATTTTTTTGACCTTTGATCAGATTGTTACCTTTTACCCTCTACATGGGGTATTTAGTCATTACCATCTGACTGTAGTTCTGGTCCGTTTATTTTATTCACGTTCTTTGCCTTATGTATTGCTATATACGGATCACTACCTGTTAAATATGAAATATCAAAAAACTGACCCGCACATCCAACAAATGTGAACAGGTGCTAACTTAAAAAAACATAGTAACTATAAAAAAAAACATCCGTATCTGGGCAAAATGCCACTATTTGGACTACAAACCTCCATGTATGGGCAGCTAGGCTCCTGCTATAATGGTTATGAACACAGCCAGGTCTTAGGGCGGAGTGCTCAGTCAGAAAAAGACTCACTAGAAATATCAAAAAACTGACCCGCACATCCAACAAATGTGAACAGGTGCTAACTGAAAAAACATAGTAACTATAAATGCATACAGTCGCACACTGAAAAAGCCAAAAAAGTACAAGGGATAATATGGCACTGCATTACTGCAAGAGAGAGATATTTAGTTTATGTATTGGCCAATGCATGTAAGCCCGGAAACCAAACGGCAAAATATATCTCTGTTATCCGGGAACCTAACTTAAATTCCACTGTCTAGATTAAAAACATCCGTATCTGCCCATACATGGAGGTTTGTAGTCCAAATAGTGGCATTTTGCCCAGAAACAGAGGTTCACATTTGTTGGATGTGCGGGTCAGTTTTTTGATATTTTTAGTGAGTCTTTTTTCTGACCTGGCTGTGTTCATAACCATTATAGCAGGAGCCAAGCTGCCTATACATGGAGGTTTGTAGTCCAAATAGTGGCATTTTGCCCAGATACGGATGTTTTTAATCTAGATAGTGGCATTTAAGTTAGGTTCCCGGATTACAGAGATATACCTTGCCGTTGGTTCCGGGCTTACATGCATTGGCCAATACATAAACTAAATATTAGTGATGAGCGAGCATGCTTGTAACTACTCGGTACTCGCACGAGTATCGCTGTACTCGGGCTGCTCGGCGGGGACCGAGTAATCTCGCGATACTCGTGCTGTACTCGTGGTCTTCATTTCTGCATGTTGGCGCTCTTTTGAGAGCCAGCCCTCATGCAGGGATTGGCTGGCAGACCACTGCAATGCCACAGCCCTGTTAGTTGTGGAATTGCAGTGATTGGCCGGCCTGCACAGCGTGACCGAGCCTTTATACCGGCCGGCGCGCTGTGCTCTGCTCACAGCTATCCAGACAGTCAGTGCAGGGAGAGTGTCGCTGATTCAGGGAAAGCTTTGCGGCCCTTTATAGCTTTTTCAGTTGCAGGGCTGCAAACAGTGTGACCAAAAGTCCTTCTCAGGACTATTCTAGTTGTATACAGGCAGGCAGGGTATAGCCAGGTCGGAGCACAGTAGCAGAGTCCTTCTCAGGACTATTGTTGCTATATACAGGCAGGGTATAGCCAGGTCTGAATACAGGCTAGTGACCAGAAGAGTCCTTGTCAGGACTATTGTACCAGTATACAGGCAGGCAGGCAGGCAGGGTAGTGGTGACCGTATACCAGCCTTCATCATATCTGGGGCTGGTGTACACAGTGTAAAACAGTCCAGATAGTGTCTGACTTGTCTGTAATTGTCGCTCCCCAAAAAAACCTGTTAGGTTCTTATTGCGTCCGTGCTTGGTTTTTAAAACCGCACGTGTGTGCCTGTTGGTGGCAGCGTACAGGTGCACTTGTGTGCAATTTCCACAAACTTTGATATAACGCACAAGTAGTGAATATACACGTCAGCAGTGCACAGCATTGCAAAATGCGCAAGGGCATTGGCAAGGAACAAGGAAGTGGACGTGATGGTGGTGCAGGCAGAGGCCGAGGTCGTGGGCAAGCTCTAATTTCGCCACAACAAAGGGCCACATCTAGTTGCTCGCACGTCCTGTCCCAAATTCTTGGGGACCGCAGCAGTACACCGCTCTTGAACCAAGACCAGTGTCAACAGGTTGTTAGTTGGATAGCAGATAATGCTTCCAGTCAGATTGGCACCACCACAAACACTCTGTCTTCCACACGGTCAAGTGTCAGTAGCCGTGATACTGCACCGCACATTTCTGAACCTGATCCTCCTTCCTACCACCAGGCTGAGTACACGTCCTCCTCGGACATTAATGATCCCACACTTGGACACTCGGAAGAGCTGTTCACGTTTCCATTCACACATTCTGGCCTCTCGCCAGCTCATATTGAAGTGGGTCATGAGGAGATCGTCTGTACAGATGGCCAAATATTTGAGCAGCCACGTTCTCACGAAGTTGGCAACGTGTCTCAACAAGTGGTGGACGATGATGAGACACAATTGTCAGGAAGTCAGGAGGAGGAGCAGGGTGCGGAAGAGGAAGACGACGTGGTGGATGATCCAGTAACTGACCCAACCTGGCAGGAGGATATGCAGAGCGAGGACAGCAGTGCACAGGGGGAGGGAGGCGTAGCATCACAACAGGCAGTAAGAAGCAGGGTGGTGGCCCCAGGCAGAAGTCAGGCAACCGTTCCCCGGAACAACACGACGACACAAGGTGCCTGTACAAATGTTAGGTCTTCCCGAGTCTGGCAGTTTTTTAAGTTGGATCCAGATGATTCAAAAAAGGCCATTTGCAACACCTGCCGTGCCAGCATCAGCAGGGGTACCAAAACTAGCAGCCTGACCACCACCAGCATGATCAGGCACATGTCAGCCAAGCACCCGACTTTGTGGGAAGTACAACAGAGTCGAGGAGCAGTGCTTGCTGATGTCACTGCTACGTCTTCGCTGGTTGTGCATGCGAGCCAATCCCCTGTCCATGCTGCCTGCGAACAAGCCTCCTCCACTTCTGCACCTGCAGTTGCCTACGCAGAAAGAACACCATCATCAAGCACGTCCTTGTCCCAGTGCAGCGTTCAGTTATCCATTCAGCAAACCTTTGAACGCAGGCGCAAATACACTGCCAACACCCCACATGCCACAGTTCTAAATGCTAACATTTCGCGACTGCTTGCGCTGGAAATGTTGCCTTTTAGGCTGGTGGAGACAGAAGCATTCCGTGACCTGATGGCGGCAGCTGTCCCACGTTACTCGGTCCCCAGCCGCCACTATTTCTCCCGGTGTGCCGTCCCCGCGTTGCATAACCACGTGTCACAAAACATCACACGTGCCCTGAACAACGCTGTTTCACCCAAGGTCCACCTAACCACAGACACGTGGACAAGTGCTTGTGGGCAAGGCCGCTACATCTCGTTGACGGCAAACTGGGTTAATATTGTGGAAGCTGGGACCCAGTCTGAGCGAGGGACGGAACACGTCCTTCCCACACCAAGGTTTGCAGGCCCTACCTCAGTCAGTGTTTCACCCACACTCTACAGCTCCGGAATGTCATGCTCTTCAGCCTCCTCCTCCTCCTGCGCATCCTCATCCACTGTACCCTCCACACCAGTCACAAGCTGGAAGCACTGCAGCACTGCCTCGGCGAAGCGGCAACAGGCTGTGCTGAAGCTAATCTGCATAGGTGACAAACCCCACAATGCAGAAGAGCTGTGGACAGCTCTGAAACAGCAGGCAGATCACTGGCTCACACCTCTGAACCTAAAGCCAGGAAAGGTCGTGTGTGACAATGGCCGGAACCTGGTGGCGGCTTTGAGGCGAGGCCAGCTGACACATGTTCCATGCGTGGCCCATGTGCTCAACCTCGTGGTTCAGTGGTTTCTAAAGTCATACCCAGAGCTGTCTGATCTGCTGGTAAAAGTTCGCCGCCTGTCTGCACATTTTCGAAAGTCACCTACTGCTTCAGCCGGCCTTGCCGGCTTTCAGCGCAGTTTGCATCTTCCGGCTCACAGACTGGTGTGTGATGTCCCCACGTGTTGGAATTCAACTCTGCACATGTTGGTCAGGATATGTGAGCAGAAGAGGGCAGTTGTTGAGTACCTGCATCACCTAAGCCGTCGGGAAATGGGTCAAACTCCACACATAACACCTGAGGAGTGGAGATGGATGTCAGACCTATGTACCATCCTCCAAAACTTTGAGGACTCCACCAAGATGGTGAGTGGTGATGACGCCATTATTAGCGTCACCATACCGCTACTCTGCCTTCTAAAACGGTCTCTGCTGAAAAACAAACAGGATGCATTGCAGGCGGAGCGCGATGAGTTGCAGCAAGAAACAGTAGTGGGTGTGGGTGATGATAACACACAGCCCAGCCTCGTCTCATCACAACGTGCAGTGGAGGACTATGACGAGGAGGAGGAGGATGAAGACATGGAGCAACTCTCCGGCCAAATTGAGGATATGACATGCACACCAGTCATATCCTTGGTTCAGCGTGGCTGGCCAGAGGACAGGGTAGATGAGGAGGAGGAGGAGGAGGAGGAGGAGGACAGCATGTTCAGTCATCTTGTTGGTCAGGCTACTGAAGTCCTGGCTGTTAAGAGTCTGGCGCACATGGCTGACTTTATGGTAAGCTGCCTGTCTCGTGACCCTCGCGTTAAGAACATCTTGGCCGACAATCATTACTGGTTGGTAACACTGTTAGACCCACGCTACAAGGAGAACTTTTTGTCTCTTATTCCCGTGGAGGAGAGGTCAACCAAAATGCAGCAGTTCCGGAAGGCCATAGTCACGGAAGTAGGCAAAGCATTCCCCTCACAAAACGCTAGCGGCATAGGTCATGAATCAGTGGACAACCGAGGCGTACAGCCGAGAGAGGCACAAGTCCAATCCGCCAGAGGTAGGGGAACAGTCTTTAAGATGTGGGACAGTTTTCTCAGCCCCTCACGTACCACAGCCCCTGAGGTGCGGGGTAGTGCCACAAGAAATCCTAAGTTTGCCCAGATGCTGAAGGAGTACCTTGCAGATCGAACAACTGTACTCCGACATTCCTCTGTGCCTTACAATTATTGGGTATCCAAGCTGGACACGTGGCATGAATTGGCTCTCTACGCCTTGGAAGTCCTGGCCTGCCCTGCTGCTAGCGTTTTGTCAGAGCGTGTTTTTAGTGCCGCAGGTGGAATCATTACAGATAAACGCACCCGCCTGTCAACTGAAAATGCTGACAGGCTGACTCTGATCAAGATGAACAAGGGTTGGATTGGGCCAGACTTCACCACACCACCAGCAAATGAGAGCGGAATTTAAAGTTTGCCATGTACCTCCACTCACCCATGGGTACACACTTCTGGACTTTGGATAATCGCTGGACTGCTCCTCCTTCTCCTCATGCGCCACCATGATGATGACCGTTACAAATTGCAATACTTAGGCCTTTGTTTCAGGTATACCCCCAGTGGTAAATTTTTTCGCCCATTCTTTGCAGAATGGACATTACAACGACAGGAGACCCGCTCCTTTGCAATGGGAACAATGTTTTGAGGCCCTCATGCACGTCTCTACCCAGGGACAACGTGGAGCCTCCCAATTTTTGGCTGCCCTGCCTAAGGGCTATACTATAATACACCCACTTCCTGACAATGGACACTTAATGTTTTGAGGCCCTCATGCATGTCTCTACCCAGGGACAACGTGGAGCCTCCCAATTTTTGGCTGCCCTGCCTAAGGGCTATACTATAATACACCCACTTCCTGACAATGGACACTTAATGTTTTGAGGCCCTCATGCACGTCTCTACCCAGGGACAACGTGGAGCCTCCCAATTTTTGGCTGCCCTGCCTAAGGGCTATACTATAATACACCCACTTCCTGACAATGGACACTTAATGTTTTGAGGCCCTCATGCACGTCTCTACCCAGGGACAACGTGGAGCCTCCCAATTTTTGGCTGCCCTGCCTAAGGGCTATACTACAATAGACCCACTTCCTTCCAATGGGCACTTCAGCTTTACAGGCCCTCATGCACGTCTCTATCCAGGGACAACGTGGAGCCTCCCAATTTTTGGCTGCCCTGCCTAAGGGCTATACTACAATAGACCCACTTCCTTACAATGGGCACTTCAGGTTTACAGGCCATCATGCACGTCTCTATCCAGGGACAATGTGGAGCCTCCCAATTTTTGGCTGCCCTGCCTAAGGGCTATACTATAATACACCCACTTCCTGACAATGGACACTTAATGTTTTGAGGCCCTCATGTACGTCTCTACCCAGGGACAACGTGGAGCCTCCCAATTTTTGGCTGCCCTGCCTAAGGGCTATACTATAATACACCCACTTCCTGACAATGGACACTTAATGTTTTGAGGCCCTCATGCACGTCTCTACCCAGGGACAACGTGGAGCCTCCCAATTTTTGGCTGCCCTGCCTAAGGGCTATACTACAATAGACCCACTTCCTTCCAATGGGCACTTCAGGTTTACAGGCCCTCATGCACGTCTCTATCCAGGGACAACGTGGAGCCTCCCAATTTTTGGCTGCCCTGCCTAAGGGCTATACTACAATAGACCCACTTCCTTACAATGGGCACTTCAGGTTTACAGGCCATCATGCACGTCTCTATCCAGGGACAATGTGGAGCCTCCCAATTTTTGGCTGCCCTGCCTAAGGGCTATACTATAATACACCCACTTCCTGACAATGGACACTTAATGTTTTGAGGCCCTCATGCACGTCTCTACCCAGGGACAACGTGGAGCCTCCCAATTTTTGGCTGCCCTGCCTAAGGGCTATACTATAATACACCCACTTCCTGACAATGGACACTTAATGTTTTGAGGCCCTCATGCACGTCTCTACCCAGGGACAACGTGGAGCCTCCCAATTTTTGGCTGCCCTGCCTAAGGGCTATACTACAATAGACCCACTTCCTTCCAATGGGCACTTCAGGTTTACAGGCCCTCATGCACGTCTCTATCCAGGGACAACGTGGAGCCTCCCAATTTTTGGCTGCCCTGCCTAAGGGCTATACTACAATAGACCCACTTCCTTACAATGGGCACTTCAGGTTTACAGGCCATCATGCACGTCTCTATCCAGGGACAATGTGGAGCCTCCCAATTTTTGGCTGCCCTGCCTAAGGGCTATACTACAATAGACCCACTTCCTTACAATGGGCACTTCAGGTTTACAGGCCCTCATGCACGTCTGTATGCAGGGGCATTGGTGAACCTCACAATTTTGGACTGCCCTGGCAAAGGAAAATACTACAAAGACTCACTTCCTCAAAATGGGCACATTAGACTCAAGAGGCCTTCATGTACGTCTCTTCTCAGGGACATCGGAGTGCCACACAATGTTTTCACGTAAAATCTTTCATGTATTAATCTCAAAAAGTAACATACACCAGCTCTATCTCACTATTGGGTATGTGCCCTTAACATTTCCGCCATGAAAAATCATTTTGGGGTCATTTTGGAAGGTTTTCTGGTGAGTCCGTAAAAATGGCGTAAAACGCGGACAAAATTGTTCACAGCTGTGACTTTTCAGTGATAAATGCTTCAAGGGGTCTTCCCCATGCTGTTGCCATGTCATTTGAGCACTCTTCTGAGACTTTTGTGCCATTTTTAGGGTTTCTCCATGCTGCCGGGGGGTCATTTCACAAAAATACTCGGGTCTCCCATAGGATAACATTGGGCTCGTTGCTCGGGCCGAGTACACGAGTATCTTGGGAGGCTCGGCCCGAGCTTCGAGCACCCGAGCTTTTTAGTACTCGCTCATCACTACTAAATATCTCTCTTTTGCAGTAATGCAGTGCCATATTTTCCCTTGTACTTTTTGGGCTTTTTCAGTGTGCGACTGTATGCATTTATAGTTACTGTTAAATATGGACATTGGTTGTTCTACGGTTGTGGATTCTCATTTTAATATTGTTATTAATAAACATTTGTAATTTTCTATTGAACATTGTTTACTGATGTGCATTTTTTTACTCAATTTTCTCCTGCATTTCATTAATTGTTCCGGAGTTATGCTCTGTATATATCATCTTAATTATTTTGCATGGCATTTTCCATAGCCATGCTTGTTTGGAATTTTGTTTTGATAACTGTGGAGTTAAGCCTGCAGTAGGAGACAGGAAGTATTCAGAAGTGACCAGGGAAAGCTGGGACGCAGAGAGTGTGTATTTGTCTCTCTGCAAAAGGAGAGACGTTTCTGTTTGTCTGTCTGCAAAAGAAGGAGCAGTGCTGAGAAAGTGCAGTGTATGTATCCTGAGTCAAGTCAAGCTACAGAGATCTGCAAGTTCAGGACAGAGACTCCCACGAGTGGAGAACAGCTCAGGACAATTCAAAAGCAAACTATTGTGCAGCAGAAGTATTGGAGAGAAGTGACCATAGGATTCACCCATCCCCCTCAGCTCACTGCATGATCAGGTACAGTGTTCTGCTCTGTGTACATCCATATTGTAAGGAGAAAAACTGTGTAAGGAGAGGAGATAATCTGTCAACACTCTTACACGGGGTTTTGGGGGTTACTCGTCACCGGGTCGATGTAGGTTTGGGATGTCACAGCAGCCAGGCCTGGTTCCGTGACCCCAGTGGAGTCAATAAAGGGGTGATGGGGTGGATGATGGGGGTTGAAGTTTGTATTTGTGACGCCACCTGTGGTATGCGACCAGTTATTAGCCGCCACTGCGGGAGATGTCCTCTGGGGCAGATGGTGACGCAGTGTTACGGGGGGACCGGCAGATTAGGACCAGGGGGTATATATCCTAATCGCCAGTCGGGGCCCACCGTGCTCCAGATGACAAAGGAGCTGCTGGCACCTGAGGGTTAGGCGGAGACTATAGAGCTGGATGGCTCTGAGATAACCCAGGAACTCTGGGAACCGGTCACGTGTGTTGGGACACGTCAGACCGGACGACAATCCGATTAGCGTTTTGGTGCACCTAGCGCTACACCAACCACGTGTGCAGGAAACACGTCAGGCCGGGTGGTAACCAGGTAGCGTTGACCGGAAGACCGCCACAAAAGCGCCCTGTCAGCCACGTGTGTAGGACACGTCAGGCTGAGCGGTCCTCCGATTAGCGTTTCTGGCCACCTCTCGACTGGCCACGTGTGTGTAGGACACGTCAGGCCAGATGGGTACACCAGTAGCGTTGACCGGGAAGCCGAGGAGGATAAGGAACACCCTGTTAACTCCACAGGGGTCCTGGGGTACGCTGTCCGTGCGCGTAGGGGACACAACCGGACAGGTGGCACAGCAGGTGCATTGTCCGTGTGCGTAGGGGGCACAATCGGACAGGTGGCGCAGCAGGTGCGTTGTCCGTGTGCGTAGGGAGCACAATCGGACAGGAAGCACAGCAGCCGCAAGCCAGTTAACGCCACTGGGTTGCTATAGCAAGACTGGAACGGCAGGAGGGAAGCACGGCGCCTGACCCTGATGTGCCGAGCCACGAATCTTGGCGTGACAGGCACCGTTCGCCTAACCCTACCTACCGCTTCCCAACATAGGCTTATGCCGCAATGAGGCTCTAACATGGAGGTGTGCTCTGACTGAGCAAAAGTGAAGACTGCGCACCTCCATGTTGTCTCCAGCCCCTTTTATAAACTGGGTCCGCCTCAAACCCAGGGTGGAACCACCAAGGTCCAATAGCAGAGTGCCATGTCATCAGTGACGTCACATGCGACCTATCCGGAACCGCCACGTCATTGATGACCTCATGGCAGCCACGCCCCAAACACTTCACCAGTCATCGTCTGACGACCAATACTGAGGTGCCAGATCATAGGGGCGGGCCTCTGCGAGCCAGTCCGGAGTTGCCACGTCATCAGGACACCTGACACCCTCTGCCCTATCAGGGCCTGCCACCTCACGGACATGCTCAGTGAGGTCCTTACCGGACCTAGCCTCTGATGCACTAAGTGCCTGAGAATGCTCAGTAGCCTGAGCCACAGGCTTAGAAAGCAGACTATCAGTTTGAGCATGCTCAGTAGCCTGAACTGAGGACTTAGTCTCAGACATGACACAAACAGGCTGAGCATGCTCACTATGCAAAACACCGGGCTTAAACTCTGGCTGGGGTAAATCGGCGCACGCATGCGCACTAGCCGCCTCTCCACACTTAGACGTGGTGGAAGGAACAGCCAACTGGACGACCCGAGGCACGGCCAAGAATGGCAGCCGACGCCTGGGCGCAACAGGAACCTCAGCAGGCTGCTTGCGGCTATGGCGGCGCCGGTTCGTAACAGTACCCCCCCTCTAGCGGCCCTCCCACTCGAATGGTCTATAGTCGCCACAGATACCACTGAGCGATGGGCGGAAGATGGAGACATGCAGTGGGAGCTACAAGACTCGCTCCACCGCTTAATCACCCCAGACGACCAGTCGATATGTGGGGAATGCCGCTTCAACCAAGGAATACCCAGCAGAATATCATCTGCACCCTTAGGGAGAACCAGAAATGAAATGGTCTCCCTATGCCCAGATGACATGGCAAGGGTAATGGGCACTGTCCGCTGGTGAATTACCTTGGGCAACAAGGACCCATCCACCACACAGACTCTCACTGGCCTTGGCATTTGCACCAGCGGGATGGCATGCCGCCGGGCAAAAGAGGAGGAGATGAAACTATCCCCAGCACCTGTGTCCACACTTGCCCTTGTGGACCATGTTGACCCCTTAAAGGAAATGGACGCGGGAAACGTCACCCTAATGGATGACGCAGAGTCCAGTCTACTTCCAGCTATGGTCACCAATCATGGTCGCTTATCCTGACGCTTTGGGCAACGGTTGGCATAATGACCATACTGCCCACAAGCGAAACAGGAAATGCCCTTGCGACTCGAAGACCTAGCAACACCAACCCTAGAGATGTCCATAGGGACAGAGATGTCCTCTAAGGGAGGTGCAGTAGGAGAGACCACTACAGTGGCTGAACGACCCTCTGACCTGCGCTCCAGCTGACGTTGGGAGGTCCGCAGGTCAATGCGGGTAGCCAGAGTCATGAGGCCCTCAAGGGTAGTTGGTACCTCACGCGACGCTAATGCGTCCTTCACGTGCGAGGCTAATCCCCTCCAGAACAGTGGAATGAGAGTCCTCTCTGACCACCCCAGTTCTGCAGCAAGTGTCCGGAAACTCACAGCATATTGACTTGAGGAGGTACGCCCCTGCTCCAAAGTCAGTAGCTGTAGGGCCAAGTCGTGAGTGACCTGAGGCCCCAGGAACACTTGTCGCAAGGACTCCAAAAACTCCTTAGAGTCCTGTACTACGGGGTCATTCCTCTCCCACAATGGTGTAGCCCACTCCAGTGCTCTATCGGAGAGCAAGGAGATGATAAACCCCACCTTCGACCTCTCTGTAGGAAACCGTGCAGCCAACAGCTCTAGATGGACTGAGCACTGGTTCACGAATCCCCTACATGCCTTGCTGTTCCCCGTAAACTTGTTGGGCAGCGAGAGGTGAGGGAGGGTAGGAGTAGGCTTGGTGACGGACACCATTGCAGCCGCTTGAGCCACCACATCATCCATATCAGCAGCAAGAGCAGACTTCTCCAGAGATCTCACTCTGGCATCAAACTGCAGCATGAACTGACGTAGCTGCTCCATCTCCGCCATGCCAGCCAGACCCTGGCGCAGTCTTACTGTTACGGGGGGACCGGCAGATTAGGACCAGGCGGTATATATCCTAATCGCCAGTCGGGGCCCACCGTGCTCCAGATGACAAAGGAGCTGCTGGCACCTGAGGGTTAGGCGGAGACTATAGAGCTGGATGGCTCTGAGATAACCCAGTAACTCTGGGAACCGGTCACGTGTGTTGGGACACGTCAGACCGGACGACAACCCGATTAGCGTTTTGGTGCACCTAGCGCTACACCAACCACGTGTGCAGGAAACACGTCAGGCCGGGTGGTAACCAGGTAGCGTTGACCGGAAGACCGCCACAAAAGCGCCCTGTCAGCCACGTGTGTAGGACACGTCAGGCTGAGCGGTCCTCCGATTAGCGTTTCTGGCCACCTCTCGACTGGCCACGTGTGTGTAGGACACGTCAGGCCAGATGGGTACACCAGTAGCGTTGACCGGGAAGCCGAGGAGGATAAGGAACACCCTGTTAACTCCACAGGGGTCCTGGGGTACGCTGTCCGTGCGCGTAGGGGGCACAACCGGACAGGTGGCACAGCAGGTGCGTTGTCCGTGTGCGTAGGGGGCACAATCGGACAGGTGGCGCAGCAGGTGCGTTGTCCGTGTGCATAGGGAGCACAATCGGACAGGAAGCACAGCAGCCGCAAGCCAGTTAACGCCACTGGGCTGCTATAGCAAGACTGGAACGGCAGGAGGGAAGCACGGCGCCTGACCCTGATGTGCCGAGCCACGAATCTTGGCGTGACAGGCACCGTTCGCCTAACCCTACCTACCGCTTCCCAACATAGGCTTATGCCACAATGAGGCTCTAACATGGAGGTGTGCTCTGACTGAGCAAAAGTGAAGACTGGGCACCTCCATGTTGTCTCCAGCCCCTTTTATAACCTGGGTCCGCCTCAAACCCAGGGTGGAACCACCAAGGTCCAATAGCAGAGTGCCATGTCATCAGTGACGTCACATGCGACCTATCCGGAACCGCCACGTCATTGATGACCTCATGGCAGCCACGCCCCAAACACTTCACCAGTCATCATCTGACGACCAATACTGAGGTGCCAGATCATAGGGGCGGGCCTCTGCGAGCCAGTCCGGAGTTGCCACGTCATCAGGACACCTGACACCCTCTGCCCTATCAGGGCCTGCCACCTCACGGACATGCTCAGTGAGGTCCTTACCGGACCTAGCCTCTGATGCACTAAGTGCCTGAGAATGCTCAGTAGCCTGAGCCACAGGCTTAGAAAGCAGACTATCAGTTTGAGCATGCTCAGTAGCCTGAACTGAGGACTTAGTCTCAGACATGACACAAACAGGCTGAGCATGCTCACTATGCAAAACACCGGGCTTAAACTCTGGCTGGGGTAAATCGGCACATGCATGCGCACTAGCCGCCTCTCCACACTTAGACGTGGTGGAAGGAACAGCCAACTGGACGACCCGAGGCACGGCCAAGAATGGCAGCCGGCGCCTGGGCGCAACAGGAACCGCAGCAGGCTGCTTGCGGCTATGGCGGCGCCGGTTCGTAACACGCAGCTTGGTTGGTACAGCTCTCCACAGGCAGAGCTCAGGCCCCAGGGATGTTGGATGTAGAAGTAGCCGATGCCAACGGTAGAGATGGGACGACACAGAGGTTGCAGTCAAAGTTCTTTACTCACTGAGATGTCACCACCTTTGGAGTGCAGAGCTCCATTGTTATGGGCTCCAGCCGATCCCGGATAGTTTGGAGGTCAAGGGCCAGTGTTCCTCTCTATGTGTCCTTTCTATTCGTGATCCTTCCACCCCAGCACCTGGGCCGTGGAATGGGTCAAGGATGCCTGCTGCACTCTCCGCGAACCCCAAGATCCCCCTTTCTTCCGAAGTACCCGGGTCAATCCGCTCCGACTCCAACCATGGGTCCTTTACTATTCTGCGTCCTTTCCCGTTTTCTGCTGCCTGTCCTCTCATCCAGGCTCGACTCTCCTCTTCCTCCGACTTACTGTCTAACGTGAGTGTCTGACACCTATTTCTCTGATGGAGGCCTGCCTCCTGGGTTGCTGAACTAGTGGGCAGGAGGTACCATACCTCGAGATGGCCACCTACAACACCTACCCTAACCCAGTCCTGGTGGAAGGCACCTAACTATGTGTTGTATGAATTGTGGTGGTTATTGGTTATGACCTCCTCCATATCCAAGATGAATACTGCACCTTGACTGAGGTGCAGTACCCGGTGGTGCCTGAAGCCGCAGGGGCGCAACATCCCTATACAGAGTAGCATCATACAACAGAAGGATAGGGGGGGAGGAAGGACAGGCAGACAGACAGGGGCAGAAATAACTGGCAAAAGCCAACCCACATATTAGATATTCTGTTGCAATCAAATAACAGTACATTTCACAAACTTTGCTTGCCTGTATTTCAGAAATTATACATCCCGATCTCACAGATAAAGGTATGTATAGAATCAGCCTGATAGCACCAGTATAGCACTGGCTTTAGGTTATATAGGAAAATCCTGGTGGTTGGTCCTCTTTAAGTGTTCTTATTATACCTTGCCTCTGCTACGGTATGTGTATATACTGTCTGTACGTTTCTTCAGATACTTTGTTATACCATGCCTGATGAAGACTCCTGAGGAGTCTAGAAAGCTCGCTTTGTAACATCACTTATTTTATTTTTGTTAGCCATTAATAAGTATCAGACCTACAAGATTATAATTTTGTTTCTCTCACTCAGAGCAATCATTTTGCTTAGACACACTAACTTTCTCACCCAGTTTTTTTTTTTTTAAAAAATTGCAACTGCTGTATAAAACAGCAAAAACAACGGTCAAACTGGCAACTTTTCTCCAGTGCTCTGGCATAAAAAAATAAAACAAAACAAAAAAAAAACTTGGCTAAATTCCCCATTAATAATATTTATTCACTTATATTAATTCCATAGCGCTTTACATATATCAGCAACACTGTCCCCATTGAGGCTCACAATCTAATTTCCCGATCAGTAGGGTCTTTCGAGTGTGGGAGGAAACCGGAGAACCCGGAGGAAACCCACACAGATATGGGGAGAACATACAAACTCCTTGCAGATGTTTTTGGTGGGATTTGAACCCAGGACTCCAGCGCTGCAAGACTTAAGCGGGCTTTACACGCTACGATTTCGCTACAGCGATCTCGTTGGGGTCACGGATTTTGTGACGCACATCCGGCCACTGTAGCAATGTCGTAGCGTGTGACTCCTAGAGCGATTTTGAATTGTTGCAAAAACGTCCAAAATCGCTCCTCATTGACATGGGGGTCCGCTGCCAGTTATCGCTGCTGTCGCAGGGGCGAAGTTGTTCCTCATTCCTGTGGCAGCACACATCGCTACATGTGACGCCGCAGGAACGAGGATCATCTCCTTACCTGCCTCCGGCCACAATGCGGAAGGAAGGAGGTGGGCGGGATGTTACGTCCCGCTCATCTCCGCCCCTCCACTTTCATTGGGCGGCCGCTTAGTGACGTCGCTGTGACGCCGAATGGACCGCCCCCTTAGAAAGGAGGCGGTACGCCGGTCACAGCGACATCGCTATGCAGGTAAGTATGTGTGACGGGGGTGCCAGATTTTGTGCGCGACGGGCAGCGATATGCCCGTTTCGCACAAACGATGGGGGTGGGTCGCATGCTAGCGATATCGGGCCGGATATCGCAGCATGTAAAGCCACCCTAAGGCGGGCTTTGCACGCTGCGACATCGGTAACAATGTGTTACCGATGCTGCAGCGATAGTCCCGCCCCTGTCGCACGTGCAATATCTAGTGAAAGCTGCCGTAGCGATTATTATCGCTACGGCAGTTTCACACGCACATACCTGCCGTGCGACGTCCCTCTGACCGGCGACCCGGCTCATTCCTAAGGGGGCGGGTCGTGCGGCATCACAGCGACGTCACACGGCAGGCGGCCAATTGAAGTGGAGGGGCAGAGATGAGCAGGATGTAAACATTCCGCCCACCTCCGTCCTTCTCATTGCAGCCGGCGGCAGGTAAGGTGAAGTTCCTCGCTCCTGCGGCTTCATACACAGCGATGTGTGCTGCCGCAGGAGCGAGGAACAACATTGTACCTGTCGCTGCACCGGCATTATGGAAATGTCGGAGGCTGCAGCGATGATACGATAACGACGCTTTGGCGCTTGTTCATCGTATCAAAAAGGATTTGCACGTTGCGATATCGACTGCGACGCCGGATGTGCGTCACTTTTGATTTGACCCCATCGACATCGCACGTGCAATGTCGCAACGTGCAAAGCCGCCCTAACAGTGCTAACCACTGAGCCGCCATACCTGGCTAACCATTATTGTATACATTTCAAGAAATTACTGCTTGATAGAACATTTAACTTCTTTTTTGTACCTTCGCCATTTTGATCAGGAAACAGTCTATAAAATCTCTCGGGTTGTTACTGTCCAAAGTCTTCATGTTGTCCTCCATCCTCTTTTTGATAAAGTCCGCCATCATAGTAAAGTTTTCCATGATTGTATGGTGAGGCCCAGGTATGTACCTCATGATATTTGGGTATATGTCAAATAGCTGGTGGGGGAAAAAAAAAAAACAAATATGGCCAAATTGCAACTTTTATTTTTCCCTTTTTTTTATAATATAGTATAACACCTGAATGGACATTAACAATCTTTAAAACTTTACTTTGTTTTCAGGTTAAAATAAATTTTTCACTCAAAAATTACCCCTGTTTAAATCAGTTTTTTTCTGTTACGAGTATAAGGGCATGTGCACGTGCTTTGTTTTACAGTAACAGCAAAGTGAATGAGATTTAAAAAAAAAATCTCCTGCACAGGCCTCTTTTTCCTCGCCTTTCAGTGTTTAGGAATCTACATCATAAATCAGTTTTGCAGCGTTTTTCTCACATTAGAATATATTATGCAGTATTTTTTTCTGCTGACATTCTAGGTTTTGCTGCACAGAAAAAAAAAAACCACACACACACACACACACACACTTACGGTGTGATCACAAATTGCATTTTTCCCCAGAAAAACATTTTACAGTACCAGTAAAGTTAATGAGATTTCTGCAATCTCATGCACACTGCTGATTTTTTTTTTTCGTCCAAGTTAAATCAAAGCTTTTTTTTAACTATGGAGCATATCTATTCTTTTAGCAATTTTGTCGCTTCTTCACGCACCAAAAACGTGCTTATTTTAGGCATTTTTTTTGCTGAAACACTGTTTTATATGTAAAGAAAAAAAAATAATAATAAATCTTCTGCAAATACTCAATATGTCTATGTAGCTTTGAGTTTGAGATGAAAGTCTGCTGTCGCTCGATGTGACTGTAGCCTTTTGAATCCTCACAGCGCGCACACTACACACTATCAGGATTCACCAGTGCTGGCAGCAAGAATGGATTGTCAAATGACCCAGAGTTTACGATTTGCATGCCTCTGGACACATTCCAACTAGACGTGTGGATTTAATTCATCATATAATAGTAATACCTTTTTTTCAAAGCCTCAGTATCAAATGGATATTGACATACCATTGGTGCAACCTGGGCGGCCTCAGGACTCGTTTCTTCTAGAGCGGGAGGAATTATGCATTACACTAATTTAGATATTGGATGGCAAATGGCCCATATATTGTTCTTGCACAGGGGCATCTTCTGTGTCCGCTTCTGCCCTGACCAGTATTTGATTTTAAGCATTTTTTTATATTTTATTGCATTTATTTTATTTTTTTTTCCCCAGATGATTTTGGAAATGTTGGACAAAGTGTACAGTATATTTTGAATATCAAATAATTTTACCTAAATGTGTATCTTTTGTCTTGTAGACTTTTTGCAGTGTTAGATATTTTTGACTTTCCAGTGTGTGTGTATGTGTATGTATAATATATATACACATATATATATATATATATATATATATATATACATACAGTTAGGTCCAGAAATATTTGGACAGTGACACAAGTTTTGTTATTTTAGCTGTTTACAAAAACATGTTCAGAAATACAATTATATATATATATAATATGGGCTGAAAGTGCACACTCCCAGCTGCAATATGAGAGTTTTCACATCCAAATCAGAGAAAGGGTTTAGGAATCATAGCTCTGTAATGCATAGCCTCCTCTTTTTCAAGGGACCAAAAGTAATTGGACAAGGGACTCTAAGGGCTGCAATTAACTCTGAAGGTGTCTCCCTCATTAACCTGTAATCAATGAAGTAGTTAAAAGGTCTGGGGTTGATTACAGGTGTGTGGTTTTGCATTTGGAAGCTGTTGCTGTGACCAGACAACATGCGGTCTAAGGAACTCTCAATTGAGGTGAAGCAGAACATCCTGAGGCTGAAAAAAAAGATAAAATCCATCAGAGAGATAGCAGACATGCTTGGAGTAGCAAAATCAACAGTCGGGTACATTCTGAGAAAAAAGGAATTGACTGGTGAGCTTGGGAACTCAAAAAGGCCTGGGCGTCCACGGATGACAACAGTGGTGGATGATCGCCGCATACTTTCTTTGGTGAAGAACAACCCGTTCACAACATCAACTGAAGTCCAGAACACTCTCAGTGAAGTAGGTGTATCTGTCTCTAAGTCAACAGTAAAGAGAAGACTCCATGAAAGTAAATACAAAGGGTTCACATCTAGATGCAAACCATTCATCAATTCCAAAAATAGACAGGCCAGAGTTAAATTTGCTGAAAAACACCTCATGAAGCCAGCTCAGTTCTGGAAAAGTATTCTATGGACAGATGAGACCAAGATCAACCTGTACCAGAATGATGGGAAGAAAAAAGTTTGGAGAAGAAAGGGAACAGCACATGATCCAAGGCACACCACATCCTCTGTAAAACATGGTGGAGGCAACGTGATGGCATGGGCATGCATGGCTTTCAATGGCACTGGGTCACTTGTGTTTATTGATGACATAACAGCAGACAAGAGTAGCCGGATGAATTCTGAAGTGTACCGGGATATACTTTCAGCCCAGATTCAGCCAAATGCCGCAAAGTTGATCGGACGGCGCTTCATAGTACAGATGGACAATGACCCCAAGCATACAGCCAAAGCTACCCAGGAGTTCTTGAGTGCAAAAAAGTGGAACATTCTGCAATGGCCAAGTCAATCACCAGATCTTAACTCAATTGAGCATGCATTTCACTTGCTCAAATCCAGACTTAAGACGGAAAGACCCACAAACAAGCAAGACCTGAAGGCTGCGGCTGTAAAGGCCTGGCAAAGCATTAAGAAGGAACCCAGCATTTGGTGATGTCCATGGGTTCCAGACTTAAGGCAGTGATTGCCTCCAAAGGATTCGCAACAAAATATTGAAAATAAAAATATTTTGTTTGGGTTTGGTTTATTTGTCCAATTACTTTTGACCTCCTAAAATGTGGAGTGTTTGTAAAGAAATGTGCACAATTCCTACAATTTCTATCAGATATTTTTGTTCAAACCTTCAAATTAAACGTTACAATCTGCACTTGAATTCTGTTGTAGAGGTTTCATTTCAAATCCAATGTGGTGGCATGCAGAGCCCAACTCGCGAAAATTGTGTCACTGTCCAAATATTTCTGGACCTAACTGTACATACACACACATACACACACACACATGTGTGTATGTATATATACGTGTGTATGTATGTATGTATGTATACATATATATATATATATATATATATAATATACACACACACGTATATATACATACACACACACATATTATATACACACATATTATATACACACACAAATTATATACACACACATATTATATTATATACACACACACTAATATAGAGTCCCAGTGGTAAGGTTTTATTACCAGTCCCCAGCGCGAGCTCATGATTCGGAAGTTGTCTTGAACACATTTCACCAGCTTTTGGAAATTTTCATCTTCGTATTCAAACCGGCTGCCGAACACCACAGAGCAAATCACGTTGGACACAGAATGTAGTATAGGGTAATTGAGATCTATAGGGGATCCTAAAACAACAAACTGGAATAGGTAAATCAAGACCTAAAGGTCAGGATGCACAGAAGCCGAGTAACGCGGTCTATTGGGTGGAATTACACAGTGTCAAGTTTAGGTAAGGTTGCAAAACATGGTATAGCTGATTATTGAAGGCCTGCATTTGAGGTCCCGCGCAGGTGCACTTTGATCTGCCCTGAGCAAGGCAGATCAAAGTGTTGTAGTGCGCCTGCGCAGGACCTCGATGCCGGCTACTTTGTACCTCACTGGTGATCCTGTAATCTAATTTCTGGGGCAGAATACATATAACAATGGTAAGACATTTATCCGTTGTGGACAATCATCTTAGTTCCATAAATGTAATTGTTATATTGTGCATAAAAATATCTAAATTGCACATCAATTAAAAGAAAACAAAATACAAAAGGATGTAAATAAATTTTAAAAAAAATTTCCTACTTTACCATTTGCTTTTTGCAGCGTCTCGGTCAGATACCTAGCCTCCACTCGTATCCTCTCCTCAAAGCTATGTTTTCCTACTCCAAAATTCCCCAGCGTTAGCATGGCGAAACGTCTCAGCTCCTTCCATTTCTCTCCATTACTGAATGCAAACTCTGAGCAGTACAATAGAAGAATTAATTTCATATTATTAAATTCATAATCTCATATTCCACAAATTTCATAAATGGGACATGCTCATTGCTATACACTTTTTCATCAGATGGATCCCTACCTGTATCAGAAAGTGCTATAACTCTACGCCGGATTGTTCTTTACAGCGGATCAGTCATCAGATTTCACTAAACAAATTGAATAGATTTCTAAATACATTTCTGGGACCTTTTGTTGTATAACCATGTCTGAATGGCCGTATAATCATTTTTAAAGTTAAATCTGAACTTCCATCCACTAAGTCTGATTGACAGATCCTCAGTCAAGTCTAGAGAGTGAAGAGTAGAGATGTGGCTAGAGCTGGGTCATGTAACTGTGACCCGGGGGGGGCACAGGAGAGTGGTCGCCAGGGCAGGTACACCCGAGTACCGCTGGGACCAAAGCACCGACGGGGCACAGGGCCCTAGGTCAGGCGTCAGTTTCATACAGTCTGGCAAATACCTGCACAGTGAGGAGACCTTCACGGACCTCACTGACCCACAGATCTGGGGGCACTAGCAGTAAAGTGAGGATCAGGGTTCGCGACCACGGACGAGCCCTACGGGGTTCACACTGCCCGCCGTACGGACAAGGAGACTGCCAAAAGACAGTCGGGGCCCCCAAACCTGCTTCAAGCTACAGGGGGACCCAACCACACTGAGGGTGCTGGGGACAGAGCAACAGAGTCATCAAATTGGCACTGAAACTACAGGGACCTAAACCAGCCGTCCAAGGGCCCAACTGTGAGTTAAGAACTGTTAAACTGCAACCCCCGGTGTGGCCTCCCTTATTTGGCAAAAGTCTCCATCATACATCTCCCGGGCTCAGCCCTACCTGCAGAGGGCCTACCACGACACAGCTGCCATCACCACTAGCCCTAGAGATAACCAACTCAGCATCGGTGGTTCCATCATCTTAACCGCAACCCACAGGTGGCGTCACACCAATGACTTTAATCTCCCCTGTAAATACTGCCCATTAAAAAGCACCCAGGGTCACCCGTGACACAGCATCCCCCGTAAATATATACGGCCCGGGACAGAGTACCCCATAACCCTGGGCGACACACAAACACTGACTCTTTCTGGCGAAGGTGTGCGGAGCCCTCATGAGCTGGCGTCTGCATCTTCCTTCATATGAATATTTTGAGTTTGCATGCCCAGATCTCTCAGCTGATAATCTTCTTATCAAACTCATGTTTGCTTAGACAATCTGCATTTTCTTCCTGGCTCATGACCAGCTGAGGGAGTATTCTCCGGTCGTGATGTCTGTGTTACCAAACCCCTTATACTATAAATAAACACACGGACTGCATGCGACTTGGTTCAAAATGGCCACAGCAGCCTTTTATTGCCTATTGTTCACAAACTAAGCACCGTAGGGACGCCGTCCAACGGGCGACCCAAAACAACACACATATAACAATAGACAATGCCAATTACATGACCCTCCCGGGGGCAGGCCCAGTCCATAACTACTACTCCCCCTGCCCCTGGCCGCAACACACCGACCCAGAGACGAGGTGCCAATCACCCACGGATTGACACCCCCACACTTTGGCAGAACCCCGTGCCTGCCACATCCCGGAACCGAGAGCCACCATACCGAGACAATGACTCCCGGTCCAGTTACCAGTCACTTCCAACCTCTGGACCAGACCTACCCCCCCCGCCGCTGTGACAAATAGCATCCCAACATCCCAAACCACGTCCCCCAGATGACAACACAAAAAAGGGAGGGTGGGCGGGGATCTCTTGGCGTCCGGAAGAAGAAGAGGAGGTAACCCCCTCCTCTCCCAGACTAACCCTTTCCCTACTCCTCCTCTTCCTCCCAAGCTAAACCACCCCTTAATGCCATATTAGGCCTGCCAAGCAAACTGTCCCTATTAACCCCATCACTCCCTAACTCCCCCTTGGTCATGTCGCCCCTCCTCCCCAGGGGATCCATGGCTGTCTTGACCAGCTGAGGGAGTATTCTCTGGTCGTGATGTCTGTGTTACCAAACCCCTTATACTATAAATAAACACACGGACTGCATGCGACTTGGTTCAAAATGGCCACAGCAGCCTTTTATTGCCTATTGTTCACAAACTAAGCACCTTAGGGACGCCGTCCAACGGGCGACCCAAAACAACACACATATAACAATAGACAATGCCAATTACATGACCCTCCCGGGGGCAGGCCCAGTCCATAACTACTACTCCCCCTGCCCCTGGCCGCAACACACCGACCCAGAGACGAGGTGCCAATCACCCACGGATTGACACCCCCACACTTTGGCAGAACCCCGTGCCTGCCACATCCCGGAACCGAGAGCCACCATACCGAGACAATGACTCCCGGTCCAGTTACCAGTCACTTCCAACCTCTGGACCAGACCTACCCCCCCGCCACAGGACAGACCACGTGACACCTTACGTGGCCTGGACCCGCCACACACCAAAAGCTCGCTCAACACCATCCTGCAGGCCCAATGCCCATAAATCCACTCCAATGTCGTTGAGGTGCACTCCGTCACCCCTCCGAAACCGCCAATCTGCCGGCTCCAACTCCCTGTGCCTCACCACAATCCCACCGTTCCTGATCACAAACCTGGCAACCACACGATTCACCTGGGCCCTGGCCTTATTGACCTTTTCCACCGACCGAGCCCCCCTCCATGACAACCTGGTCACTATGTCTGACCACACGACAATCAAACCCGGGTACTGCTTCCACAACCGCAGTAAGTCAATCTTTATATCCCGGATCAGATCCCGTGACGCCCGGACTCCCAGATCATTACCTCCTACGTGTAATACCAGCACATCCGGAGGCCGGTCAACCTTACAATAACGACCAAATTCTGGGACCACCCTGCCCCACTCCATGCCCCGAACACCGATCCACCGAACAGTCGCCTGCCCTCGATCCAGCCCTAGCTGCCGACCATTCGGGCGAACCGCCGCCCGCCGAGCACCCCAGAACACGAAGGAATGCCCCAGAATCCAGATTAGGCACATCCCTACAACAAAGAAAGACAACGAAAACAGAAATTAAAACCAATAACATCACCACCATCAACGCCTCTCAGAAAAACCCATTCTACCTCCGTCCTCTAACACTTGTACATTACCCCCTCTTTTTTTTTTTTTTTTTTACATATAAAAACCACTTCCAAACCACCAAACCACCTGTACCTAGACCAAAGTTACCATAATGCTACAACAGCTGCGGCCTCACGTACCGCCGAAAACAAGAAGATTCCCATCTACCAATACGCTTTACCACCTCATCTCCAAGCCCCCAACGAGCGGCCTCCGTAGCTGCCCCTATCCGAAAGGAATGCGACCCGAAATCCTCCGGGCGCTCCCCCACATTCCGCAAACTTCGCCGCAGAACCGCTACAAACTGGAACCTTGATAAAAAGGACCCATCCACGTGCCGCAAAAATGGGCCCGGTAAACCTCCCCTCACGGCCATGAATTGCTCCACCAAACGTACTGGGCACAACTCCTCCCCCGGGACCGCGTATAACACCACCAACCTACCCCGACCCAGCTGATCCGTTTTCGACCGACTAATCCGGCACTCCACCTGATCACCGCCCACTCGCACATCCTCAAGCAGCAACCCGCCGCCTGTCACCCTGGACGGGCTTACCAACTCACCGATCCGGAAAGCCCCATAAAAAGCAAGACCGAAAGCTGTTGTAAACAAAACAGTCTCGTAAACCGACTCACAAATGCCTCTCAGGCCCCCCACCAACCGCCTCAACAAACCAAACGATACGGGACGCCTCTTGTCCCTCTCCCGCACACCGCGGCGGAACCCCCGCAAGGCCCGTCGAACCCGAAAATCCTGCGAAACATCTTGTTCCCCTCTCATTTTTAACCAAAACGCCACCGCCGCCACCCGATGCGCCACGGCCGACGCCGATCGCCCGGCCGAGAAATCCACACTCACCAACGCCAGTAATGCCACCAAGTAATCCACGCTTACCCCATCAAACATCCGACCCAGCAACTCCTTCCATTCAGCCCACACCTTAGCATATCGGCACCAAGTCACCTCAGTCACCGAATTCCGAATCAATTCTGAGATCACCGCCTCACCAGATTCCATAAATCCACGGGACACTCCACTCCGACTTCGTCCGCCCAAGGCAGTAGCGCCCGAAACCTGCTGAACTGAAAACGAGACAAAGCGTCAGCCACCCCATTGTCAACTCCCGGAACGTGCTTTGCCACCACCTGTACATTCAGCTGCAGACATCTCAACACTAAATGCCGCAAAAACACCACCACTGGCTCCGACTTAGCTGACAAGTTGTTAATAGCAAACACCACCGCCTGGTTATCACAATGGAAGCAAACCTTCCTCCCGGCAAAACGCGACCCCCACAGCTCCACTGCTACCACGATAGGAAATAGCTCCAACAGAGCCAAATTCCTGACCAAACCGCTCTCCCGCCACGCCTGTGGCCACCGACCCACACACCAGTGACCTCGAAACACGGCCCCAAACCCTGCCGACCCAGCCGCATCGGTGAACAGCTGTAACGCCCCGTTAGACGCCACCTTCTCCATCACCAGGGCCCGGCCATTGAAACACTGCAAAAATTGATCCCATACCAAAAGATCGTCCTTGATCGCCTTCGTGATTCGCACGAAATGTGTCGGCGACCGCACACCTGCCGTCGCCGTTGCCAAACGTCTCGCAAAAACTCTCCCCATCGGCATAATCCTGCAAGCGAAATTCAATTTCCCAAGCAAGGACTGCACCACCTTAAGCCGCACCTTCTTTGCCGCCTTCACCCCTGCCACCGCGGCCCTCAAATCACGAACCTTCTCCTCCGGCAACCTACATTCCATGGCAATAGAATCAATCTCAATCCCCAAAAAACGCATCACAGGCGCCGGGCCTTCCGTCTTATCGGGGGCCAAGGGAATTCCGAAGCTGTCTGCGACTTTCTGCAACGCAAATAACAACCCCGCACAAACCATTGAACCCGCCGGCCCCACACAAAGAAAATCGTCCAAATAGTGAATAATGGACGTAAGCCCAGACACATCCCGAACCACCCACTCCACAAACGAACTAAACGCCTCAAAATACGAACACGAAATTGAACAACCCATTGGCAAACACCGATCAACATAATAACTGCCATCCCACCAGCAACCTAACAAATGCTGACTATCTGGTTGAACCGGTAACAACCGAAACGCCGCTTCCACATCAGCCTTTGCCATCAACGCACCCCGACCCGCGGCCCTGACCAGGTCCAACGCCTTGTCGAACGACACATAATATACCGCCGCTAACTCCGGTGCAATGCCATCATTCACCGATAACCCCTCTGGGTAAGACAAATGATGGATAAGCCGAAATTTGTTCAGCTCTTTCTTCGGCACAACCCCCAAAGGCGAAACCACCAACTTCGAACACGGCGGGGCGTCATAAGGACCGCCCATTCTGCCCAAAACCACCTCCTTTCTCAGCTTCTCATCCACCACATCCGCATGATCCCGAGCAGAACGTAAATTACGGTACGGCGGGGGCGATGGACTAACAGCCGACGGGATACGGAAACCGTCAGAAAAACCAAACCATAACAACGCCGCTGCCTCGCCGTCCGGATACCTATTTAAAAAGGGGGCCATCGCTTCTACCTTCACCGGCGTCATCCCTTTTTCCAACCCCGTCACCCGCTTTTCCTTTCCCCTTTTTAAAGCACTTGGACAAGCTATGTCCTCCCCCACAACCTGAGCATTCATGCTTAAACCGGCATGCCGCTCCAAACCTGCACTGCCCCTCATTATATTGCCAACAGAAACCTTTTTTCTGACTTGCCGGGGACCCGGCACCCGGTCCCCCGGCACCCCCCCGAAAGGGCTGAGTCGGTGCCGACATCAGTCGCATCCATAAGGAAATATCCTTATGGTCCCAACGCATATCCAGCCGCAACGCCTTCCGCTGCCGGAATTGCTCGTCGTAACGCAGCCACGCCAGCCCGCCATAAACCCGATAAGCCTCCCCTATCGCATCCATGTAACCAAACAAGGCCGAACAATGCTCCGACTCCTTTTCCCCGACCACGCTCGCCAAAATCGCAAACGCTTGCAACCAGTTTGCAAAAGTCCGAGGAATAAGCCTATAACGGCGCTTTTCCTCCTCGTCCTTCTCCTTTTTGGAGTCGCTCGGCTTAACCCTATCCAAATTAAATTTCTCCAGGGGAAGCAGAGAAAAAATCTCCACATATTCCCCTTTCCAAATTTTTTCCCGCACCTCCTTCTTTAAATGAGCCCCCAGCGGGCCCTCAAAACAAACATAAACTTCGCTTTTAGCCCTATCGTCTAGGCGCACCACCTCATCCTCCTTTTCTTTTTCCTTTGCCCCCTCCGCCGCACTCCCCCCTGCGCCCCCACCTTCCGCCGCGCCCGCTCCGTCCCCCCCTCCCACCGCCGCCGCCCCCCGACCTGTCGTCCCCACCCACGCCGCGGCCGGCGCCTGCGCCGCCCCCCCCCCAGCCCCGGCAACCGCCGCCAACCCCTGCAACAGCCCCAACAACTGGCTCCACACCGCTACACCGCCGGGCGCTGCCGTGTCCACAGCCGCCCTCCCGCCCCCGACACTCCCCGCCAGCGCAGCCCCTGCCGCCCCCGCTGCCGTCTCACCCAACCGCGGCTCAGCGTCCCCCGATACCGCAGCCTCGCTGTCCTCCGTCTGCCGACCATCCGACTCCTCCGACAGCACGACCTCCTCATCCTCGCCGCTGACATCTTCTTCCATCCGACATCCGGGGGGCGCCGACGCGGCACCCCCCCCACCACGGCCGCCAAACCGGGCCGCCGCGTGGGCAGTGCCGTCCCCGCTCCGTCTCTTGCCCTGGGGCGACAGCCCAGGAGACCGTCCTGTCCCCCGCGCCGGCACCCCAGGCCTCGACCTCTTGCGCCCGCGCCCACCCCCTCGCCGACTGCCAGGGGACTCTGGACGCGGACTGATGGACGCCCGGCTCTGGATCCCAGCCGTCGCCGCCTCTGGCCCTCCTGGGCCGCTGCAGGCCTCCTGCCGCTGGGTCCTCCCGCTCCCACGGGACACCGCCACATCCGGGGGCTGCACAGCGGTCCTGAGTGACCGGGCGGTCGCCGCATGGCTCACGCCGTCACCCCTGCTCACTGCCGCGCCAGGGTCAGGCACCACAGACCTCCCCCTGGCGCTGGACCTACCGCCGCCTGCAGCCCCTCGGTCCCCCCGCCGACTGCAGGGGGAACTGCTGGCCTCCCTCCCTCGCCGAGCGCGCTCCCGACCTGGAGCCGCTGCCGTCACTGGAACTCCAGCCCGGAGGCCGGGACCGGAAGTAGGCCCCACGCTGGCCACTCCCACCTCCCGACCACCGCGACTGGAACGCAGATTCCTCCCGCTGCTGCTGGGAGCAGCAGCCGGCCTGCGCTGCTGCTCGGCCCGCTGCGGAGGGTCCCTGGAGGGGCTCTGGCATCTCCTCCTCGCCCCCCCCCGCACCCGGGGAATACCTGCGGGGGGGCCGCGACTGGCGCACAACACGGCTGGAGGAGCGAGGGGCAAGCGCCGACGGGTTAACCCCGGCAGCCCTGATGTGGGACTGCGCTGCAATGGCTGCTGCAATCAGGCGCTGAAGTTCCTGGAGATCAGTCATGGTGACTCGTGCTGCTGATCTCTTGGCGTCCGGAAGAAGAAGAGGAGGTAACCCCCTCCTCTCCCAGACTAACCCTTTCCCTACTCCTCCTCTTCCTCCCAAGCTAAACCACCCCTTAATGCCATATTAGGCCTGCCAAGCAAACTGTCCCTATTAACCCCATCACTCCCTAACTCCCCCTTGGTCATGTCGCCCCTCCTCCCCAGGGGATCCATGGCTGTCTGATCTGCAAGTAAAGCTGGGTTCACACTAAGCGACAGCGACAACGACATCGCTGTTACGTCACCATTTTCTGTGACGTAACAGCGACCTTGTAAGTCGCTGTTATGATCGCTGCTTAGCTGTCAAACACAGCGACGCAGCAGCGATCATAACGTCGCTACATGTGCAGAGAGCAGGGAGCCGCGCTTAGCGCTGGCTCCTTGCTCTCCTAGGTACAGTACACATCGGGTTAATTAACCCGATGTGTACTGCAGCTACATGTCACAGTGCAGAGAGCAGGGAGCCGCGCACACTGCTTAGCGCTGGCTCCTTGCTCTCCTTGCTACAGTATACATCGGGTTAATTACCCGATGTGTACTGCAGCCACATGTGCACAGAGCAGGAGCCGGCACTAGCAGCAAGGGCGGAGGCTGGTAACGAAGGTAAATATCGGGTAACCAGGGAAAGGCCTTCCCTTGGTTACCCAATGTTTACGCTGGTTACAGCTTACCGCAGCTGCCAGACGCCGGCTCCTGCTCCCTGCTCGCTTCATTTCGTCCCTCTCTCGCTGTCACACACAGCGATGTGTGTGTCACAGCAGGAGAGTGACGACCAAAAAATGAAGCTGGACATTCAGCAACGACCGGCGACCTCACAGCAGGGGCCAGGTCGTTGCTGGATGTCACACACAGCGACAGCGACGGGATGTCGCTGCAACGTCACAGAAAATGGTGACGTAGCAGCGACGTCGTTGTCGCTGTGTGTGACACCAGCTTTAGGCTGGACTCACACTAGCGTAAGACATCCGATGTGAGAGCATCGGATGCGATATGCTAATGACCCCCGACGCAGGCTCTGCTGGGAGCGTGAGCCGCGTGTCATGCGACTGTGACCCGATCCTGCAATCGGGTCACAGCTGTGAAGTGGAGGGCGGGCGCTGCAGAGGAGAGGGAGGGGTTAATCCCCCCCATTGTCAGCCTGTGCGTATATCGCACTACACTAGGATAACATCCGAGTGCAGTCCGATGTTTCTCTCGCACCTGTGCGAGAGATACGGCTCTCCCAGAAAATCGCAGCATGCTGCTACTTTTCTCGCATCCAGAATCTAAGTGCAAGAAAAGCTGACCAACTGCTCTCCCTCATTGACTGACATTGGTCAGAGTGCAATGCGAGATTTTCTCGCATTGCACTTGTCCGATTTCAACGCTCATGTGAGCATACCCTAAAGGCTACTTTACATGCTGCGACATCGCTAGCGATCTCATTAGCGATGTGAAATTCTAGAGCGCAAGTGCGACCTTTCGAGATCGCACATAGGTTATTTTACGCATGTGCGATCTCGAAAGATCGCACTTGCGCTCTAGAATTTCACATCGCTAATGAGATCGCTAGCGATGTCGTAGTGTGGCGCCCCTGAGGCTTCCGTCGCCACAGGAACATTGCACCCCAGCCAGAGGTGTGATGTCCCATCCTGGGTAAGGAAAGGAGTGAACACCGGTCCACAGGCAAATCTGCACTACACCCATTGTTAGGTACACACAGGGATCAGGGACAGTGGCAGCAACCCTCCCATGCTGCATGCTGGGAGGGGCCGTAAGACCCATCCCTGCTCCCATAGGGTGGTAGCTTAGCAACTGGGTGGGTGGGAGGAGCCACCCGAGAGCAGAGTAGACAAGGAAGGTCAAGAGAGAGAGTTTCAGTTTACCTCAGGGAGGAGGGGAGTGAGGAAGTCTGCGGGAGGCAGAAAAGTGAGAAGTGTGAGTCTGCAGAGAGAGCTGAAAGGAGAAGTGCTCTAGCCAGTCAGCAGCAAGAGAAGAAAGTGACGCTTCCTGGTGAAGACCCTGGGACTCAGAGGGTCCAGGTGACACCAAGTAGAGAAAAGAAGGGATTCCAGGGCCACAGATAGCTTTCAGGCTCGTGGCCTGTTCCACAGGAACATCGGTGGAGAGATCAAGCTGCACACAGGGGACAGTCCCTAGAAACTGGAGGAGGAAAAGTCATCTCCAAAAGTAAAAACTGAGGCCCAGGGAAAGCTGCAAGCTCCCCGGGCCACAGCCCACAGCGGAACCTCTAGAAAGGGGGTAAATTACCGACAGGCAAGCCCCTGGCCCGGAAGCTGTAGTGGAGGCCGAGCCAGGTTCAGCCAACAAGGGCAAGGCTTAAGGAGTCAGCTGAAGAAAGGAACACATAGAGGGGTGCATCGGCTTTCATTCCAGGATCTACTCAGGATCGGCGGAGGTCCCTGATAGTGGGTTCCAGCAGTCCAAAGGCACCAGTGTGCTGCAGCCCAGGAACTGTGAGTAAACATCTTGAAATTGCACCCCCTGGTGTTGTCTCTGTTATTCCGCCCGCACCATTCCATCACTGCATAGACACTTACAAGCACCAACAGTGTCCCCGGGGCACCGCTCCACCTGTAGGGAGCAGGACCATCCAAGGTGCCATTCCACCAGCCCCGGAGGCCCCATACAGCAGCGGCGGCTTAATAGCCGCAAACCACAGGTGGCGTCACGAATAATATAAACTTTAATCACCCCCAACACTGAAGCCATATTAATTGACCCCACCAGGGTACGGAGTCGGGCCCAGCCACCACTGACGTCCCCCGGACTAGTCCGGCCCGGCATCGGGTGTCCCATAGCCCTGGGGTGGGCGAGTCAGTAGCATGTAAAGTACCCTTAAGGCTAAGTTCACATGTCCAATAACCATCCCTTTGAAACTGATCCAGTAAGCAAAATTGTGATCCAATTCAAATGGATGGCTATTTAACGGATCTGTTTTCCATAGATTTCAGTGTTAGAATAACAGACCCTGTTGCAATGAGTTTACCGGAAAGAAAAGAAAAAAAAAAGTATCTGCACAACGTTTTTGTCCTGCTAAGATGACTGATTACTGGATATGTGTCAGCTGTAAACAAAAAAACACACCACACACACACACACATACACACACACACACACACACACACACACACACACACACATCAAACCTTCTCTGGATCTGTTCATACTATAAGTGCTGTGTGGCACCGGAGTATATTATCTCTACAAACAAGTTTGCCTATTCATCATTGCTGTTAGCAGCTGTCTATTTTTTTTTGCTGATTAACCCTTCATCTGCTTTAAGCAGAATTAACGTTTCACTGGACCTGTTCACAATACTTAAGGCCCAGTCACACACAACGACTTTCCAGCGATCCCGACAATGATCTGGCCTTATAAGGATCACTAGTAAGTTGCTGGGAGGTCGCTGGTGAGATGTCACACAGTTAGACCTTACCAACGACGCAGTAACGATGAGGGACCTGTATAACGATCTCGGCAGGCGTTGGGACTGTGTTAGGAGGTCGTTGTTAGGCGTCAAACACAGCGATGCGTCCTGCCCAGCAGGACATCACCTTTGAAGAGAATGATCCGGACCATTCGGCAACGACCGGCGACCTCACAGCAGCGGCCTGATCGTTGGTAGGTGTCACACATAACGAGATCGCGGGCAAGATCATTGCTGCGTCACAGAAACTGTGACTCAGCAACGATCTCGTTAGCTATCTCGTTGTGTGTGACGGGGCCTTAACACTACTTTAAGTCCTGGATTGAAGAGGCTGGAGTGGAATGAGCCGCGCTGCTGAGTAAAGAGACCACCAAAGTAAAGTCTGAGTGATGCTATTAGTTATCACATTTCAGCAAAATTCCTTGCCTTCACCAGGACAAAAAAAAGAAAGAAAAAAAAAATCACGTATACAGACATTACAAGGAAGGGGATAGAATATATAGATTTTACACATGGATGCGCTCACTTCAATTGAGAAAAAAAAAGGTGCAGACCTAGTCATGTGAAGATGACATCCAGAATGCCCTACTGTCCTGGTCTTTGCTGTTTCACATGCTAGATGGCTAGTCCTGCCCGCTGTGCCATTACCTTGAGTCCTTTATGTAGCACCCCAGGGTTGCCACAGTGACAACACAAAGGGTTAACTCCCCAGACAACACCAAGACCTCCAGGCCAGAAGGGGGAGACCAAGCTGCTTCCCTGTATATTTTGGTGTGGAGAGGAAGTGGTCAGTTCATTTTTGTTTGTTAGTTCAGTGCAGAGGACTGAGGGAAAAGGATCTCTGCAGGTTAGAGCTGGCTCTAGCTCACCTCAGGATCCGCTGACCAATTCCAGGCCTAAGCCAAGGGTCTGAGGAAAGGAGACAGATTCATCAGAGGAACATACCTGGGAGACAGAGTATTGCTGAACTCACCCCAGTGGAGTGCACAGAACGGATGCCGGATCTGAGGCAGAGCAGATTACACACAGCACAGCTAACACCGGAGAAGTGAAGATTCCAGATCTTTCACCTGTACCACAGACACAGCAACACACAGGAGAGTTCAGGAACATACAAGTAAGGACTGGAGTTGCCTGTCAGGTCGGTACCTGGGAGCAGAACAGGGCTGGCTGCCTAGTTTATACAGCAGCAGGGCCACACAAGCACAGTGCAGAAAAGGGAGCCGAAACGGCCCGGCTGGGTGGGAGAAACCCTGAACCCTTCACAGACTCCGTGGACAGTACTCTGCTGAATACTATCATCAGTAAAGGACAAAGAAAACTGCAAAACCGTGAGTCTGCTTGTTTATTGTGCTCGTGTCCTCCACCTCCCCATAGACTACTACACTGCCCCGGGGAAAAGGCTCTACCCGTGGGGAGCCGTGCCATCTCAAGCTGCTATCCATCACCCCAGAGGTTCTGCAGCAGCGGTGGTCATCTCTGATCACATTCCACAGGTGGCATCACGAACATAACCCCCCTTTTTATTGTGGAACCAGGGATCACAGACCGGGTCACGACACCATGATCCCCTTTCCAGAAGTGACTCTTTAGCCCGGTTCTGAGTATCCCCTTAACCCCTGACGACACATTTACAAGCATAAACATGCCTAGAATTCCCTTACCCATCAACACAGAAAGAAAAAGAAAAGAATGTGACAAACTATTTCAGTTTTAAAGGCAGGGACAGATTCTCTTTGAGGTTCTGATCTTTGGACAACCAGGAAAGTAGTGAAATCGCCTTGGGAATAAGTGATTGGTGATGAGGGTCGAAACAATTTTACAACCATCCATCAAGAATGATTCATCAAAATGAAACCTGGCTTAATACTCACCATCTCCTTTGGTAAAGTCAGAGAATGAAGGACGATAGGCTCGACCACTGAACTCTTCTGCTTTGTCAATTAAAGTCTCTTTAATGGCTTTGTAACTACATAGCACGACTACTGGCTTGCTCCCTTCATAAACTGTAAATATGTCCCCATATTTTTTCGACAACTAGGAGAGAAAGCAGAAAATTAATCCAACATGATAATTTATTGATTTGACATGACAAGGACACTCCATTCAAAAATTTGACAATACGTTTAACTTTTTAGGTTGTGTATGCAACTTCTTCAGTGGGGAGGAGACATGACTAGGGTATTGTAAAGTGTCCCACGCACAATAACCACGCAAACACTGAGTGACTATTGAAATATGCGGTCACAGGATCCTTTAGTAATTACAATCAAAAACATAAACTGATAACCGTCCTAACCGTAACCTTTTCTCTGAGGAGATACTGGAAGGCCTGAACAGCACCAGAAACCATCCACAGTTGCACCACTCCGACTCGGGGCTGACAAATGTCAGTGCTGTACCCTCAAAATTTTAACCTATTTCCCGGGAACTGTCCCAGCTGGAACTTAACCATAACCAATCATGAAGGGTCAGCATACCTCAGATATGAGCCCTTACTCCATTAACCAAGGCCATCCCTGACCTCCTCACCTCAGCTGCCATGACATAATAGCAACATAGCAAACAAGAGTCAGACCACCACCTTACCGCCATCAATGAAGTATAATTTTCATAATAATTTCTTTTATTAAAAAAAAAAATATATATATATATATATTTCTAACCACATTAAATAAGCGTGGGTGGGTGGGTCGTTCACCGGTCCTGGATCCACGAGACAGGTTGTCCAAACTGCTGTTCTTATAAAGGTTCTCCATCCTCCTTCTCCACATCCCTTCCTACAAACTTCCCACCAATCCTACATCCGACCCTAACCATGTGATCATTCAAATCCCAATAACTTCCCTCCCCCCTCCTTCAAATCCTGCCGAGCAAACACGCCAAATTCAGAGATATGGAGCTTTTTTAGTGCTACTTTTTATGTTGTTTACAAGGGAGCGTGGCTCACAGGATAATTATGGAGACATGCCCCCAGAGATTTCTGTTAGCACTGCCCTCTTGGTAAAAACCATAAAAAGCAACACTAAATAAGACCCATATTTTTGCAACCATAGATTGATGTTTAAAAAAAATTAATGCAATGCTCAGGGGTGTAACGGGAATAAAATAATGTCAAACTGTCCACTTTTGAGAGTTTCGATTTAAGCAGCATCTAAACATTATATAAGTTTTGTCATTTTTTTTGTATCCGATGACTTCCTTTAGGAATTCTTACTGTGTGCTACGAGTTTGTTTCCGGCTTTACTCACATCCAGTAGAGACTTGACGATATTTTTGAAGTTCATCAAGTGAAGCGTACCAATGATGGGAAGAGGAGTTGGTCCAGGAGGCAACTTGGACTTCCCCAATAATAACTTGGCATAATTAGCCATCATGCTGGTTATGAGAATCACCAAGAGGACGGTAACCAGTGAGTAGAAATCCATCCTATGAAGAGAGATTCATATGAAGATTTTTTAAGGAGGCTCCTTATAATTTCCCAACATAGAGTAATCTAAAAAGATATCAAGGGGCTCCAGTTATAGTTGCAGTGAATATAATTTCCATGTATCTAAAATCAGGGGTGCACTTGAAGTTAGGGGACTTCTTTGTGCTGGTTAAACTACCACACTTGGTGCTTGTTTACAAGATCTACTAGATTTTCCCCCATCGCCCATGACAGCACCACCTGAGAGAGAGGTCCGCCCCTTCAGGACAGGAAACCCACTGAAATAAAAAGGCGGTACCTCTCTACCGCATCAGTTTAGGTTTCCTGTCCTGACAGGACACCCAAACTTAAGGAGGCCAGGCTCCACACTCTGGATGTCAGGAGGGCCCTGGTCACATACCTCGATAGGACTAGTGCATGGAGGAAGGCTTTGTCACTGTTCATCACTTTTCAAGGGGCTTCTAAGGGCAAGGGGGCTACAAAATCCACCCTTTCCAGATGGATTAGGGATGCTATCACCCTTGCGTACTCGTCCAAGGGCACTCCTCCTCCCGGGGGGGGATCAGGGCGCATTCCACAAGATCTGTCTCTAGCTCTTGGGCGGAAAGGGCAGATGCCTCCATTGAACAGATCTGTCAGGCGGCTAGTTGGTCGTCCCCTTCTACTTTCTTTCACCATTATAGACTGGACTTATTCTCCACAACTGACCTGTCCTTTGAGAGACTGGTGTTACAGGCGGTGGTCCCTCCCTAAGGTGGTAGATCTCTATAAATCTCTCAGGTGGTGCTGTCATGGGCGATGGGGGATGGGGGAAAAATCTTAGTTACTTACCAGTAACGGGATTTTCATGAGCCCATGACAGCACCCTTAGTTCCCCCCCTATTCACTGGTTGTGGTCACCCTTCGGGGAGTTTTAGTGTTAGTGGTGTTCTCATTGTCCTCCTCTTACTTTGGTGGTGGTTCAATTAACCTTGTTGGGCGTGCCTCTCATGCTCTGTAAACCAACTGATGCGGTAGAGAGGTACCGTCTTTTTATTTCAGTGAGTTTCCTGTCCTGAAGGACCTCTCTCTCAGGTGGTGCTGTCATGGGCTCATGAAAATTCCATTACCGGTAAGTAACTAAGATTTTTTTCCTCATGATTATTGAGAAACGTTCTACACCTTTTTGCAGGACCTGTGGAGTGGTCCTGACGCGCCCACGGGGTCGGGGTTTACTCGTTGCCGGGCTGTGGCACTTCTCCTAGCACGCTGCGGTGGCCTTGCCTAGTTTCGTGACCCCAGGTGTCAATAATAGTGCTGGGGATGGGGACGATGGGGGTAGTGCGACCAACATGAGCCGCCGCTGCGGGACTTCTCTGCTGCGGTGGATCACTATGCAGCTCTGATGGTTCAGCTCTCCACAGGCAGAGCTGTGCCCCAGGGAGGATGATGGTGGTGGTAGTCGCAGACGCTGATAGCGCTGGGGGCGCAATGGCATGGGCAATAACAGGTCGACACAAGCGGTGCAGTTCAAGGTCTTTTTACTCACTGCTCACACATTCAGCCGTTGGAAAATGCCGATCCCCACTGTGATGGGCTCCAGCCGATCCCGGATGCTTCGGAGGTCGTAACTGGCGGTCCCTTCTGTTAGTTTCCTTTCAATGATCTCCCTCCACCCCAGCTCCTGGGCCGTGGAACGGATTACGGGTACTTGCTACACTCCCCGCGAACCCTGGAATTCCCTTTCTTTTCCTAAGAACCCGGGTCGAGCTTCCCACTCCAGACCACAGGCCCCAAGCTATTTGTTGCCTTCTTCTTCTCCAAAGTGCGACTTCACGTGTACACCGTCCGGTGCCGACTGCCCATTGTGTGTCGGATGGCTCCTAACGTCCACCTGTGGGTGCCCCGCCTCCCGGGTTCCTGACTAATGGGCATGAGGTCCCATACCTCATGATGGCTACCCCAGCTCCTACCCTTGTCCAGTCCCAGTGACAGAACCCCTGTGTTATGTGTTGGTTGTGGTTGTTACCAGGGATGACCTCCTCTGCATCCAAGATGAAAACTGCACCTTAAGTGAGGTGCAGTACCCTGTGTCGCCTGAATCCACAGGGGCACCATAGTCCTATAAAAATCTGTCTCACTAGGTATGAGGATGTACCAAGCAAACAGCAAGGGAAACCTGTGACTAGGGAATGGGGGGGCGAGACGGTGACATCTGACCAAGCCTACCTCTTAACTCGTTCTTTCTAGTTTCACTTTCTCCACCTCATTCTAAGTGTCCACCCACTAACCAACCCCACCTCCAGACTGGTCAGGGAATGTGTGCTCTCCTTAAGAAGAATCTCGCCCTAGCCACGGCCTGATGGAGTGTAGCTATACTAAGTGTGTGTGTACTGTGATCAGTGTGCTTCTTACCAGGGATGGGGCATCACACCTCTGGCTGAGGTGCAGTACCTCTGTGGCAACTGGACCCTCAGGGGCGCCACATATAAGGCTTAGGTAACTCATCAATCAGCAGCTATCATTTTTATGGCCTATGTTTATTCCATCACTAATGGTCTAGTGTAGCCACTCGAGTACAAAGACTCACAGACTCCATTTGGGGGGTAAGTACAGATTGAAAGTCTTTTTCCTGAAATAGCGTCGCCGATGGGCTTGCTGTGTTTTTACGGCAGTTCTGTGGCCAGTGTCTTTTCACTATGCTTTCATTGATAAAAAGTAGCTAGAGTCAAAATGAAAATGTTACTTCTTATATCGGCTTCACAGTTTCTGAACCCTAAACCATTTAACGTACAACTCCAGTGGGTTCTTTTTTTTTGCACCACTTCATCTTCTATCGCCGTCTCTCCGTTGGGCTCCAGTAATTTGTGACCTGCCGGCAGATCCAGTCTTTCATGGTGCGCACCAGAGGTCACAACTCAATACAAGTCTATGAGAGCCCCATTCTGACACTCAGACTTATATTGAGAGCTTGTGACGGAATTTCTGACTTCCGGCCAGTCACAAGATGGTGCCTCGGGACTGAAGTAGTACCAAAAAGTATGAAAACGCTGGAGTGTAAGTATATGACAGAGTACTTACATTTAAGGCCTCTTTCACACATCAGTTTTTTACCATTAGTCACAATCCGTGTTGTGAAAAAAACGGATCCAGCGCTGGATCAGTTTTTTCTCATTGAGTTGTATCAGCGACGGATGGCCTTGCGTTTTATCCGTTGTGCGATGGATGCGTCGAAAAGTGTTTGTCCTGCCGACAGTGCCGACGTCCACATGAACGTTTGTGAGCGTCAAAAAACTGATCCGTCGTTTGTTATAATGAAAGCCTATGGGCGCAAGATCCATCGCAATCCGTCAAATGATGGATTCCAACGATGGAGCCGTCTTTTAGTAAACGAGCATGCTCAGATGCGTAAATTCCTTTGCTCTCTTCCGGGATGAATTCATATAGGTTCACCTTTCCCATATACAGTATATATTAAAAAAAAAAATATATATATATATATATATATATATATATATATATATATATATTATATATATATATATATATATATATATAATAAATAATTAATAATAAGGTACGACGGATCCATTTTTTTTTTTCTTTTTTTTATTTACTGGATCCGTCACATCAGTTTTAATACAATTTGCGACGGATCCGTCACATCACTCACAAGACGGTTTGTGACTGATGCAAAAAAACTGATGTGTGAAAGGCCTAAAGCGCCACTCCAGAGATGAAAAAGAAAAACCCGCTGGAGAGGTTGTGCTATAAGCACTTTGCGTTTCCACCTGCGTTTTTGCTACTTTTTAGGTCCGTTTTGAGAAGAACCTTTTTCATGTCAAAAGGCATGCGTTTTGATTTTCCAGCAAAGTCTATGGAAAATGGTGATTTTCAGACCGCACTTTGCGTTTCTAAACGCTGCGTTTAATTTGCATATTTTGTGGCAAAAACCATGCGTTCAAAGAAGCAACATGTCAATTGTTTTTGCCGTTTTGGGTGCATTTTGCTAACATTGAAGTCAATGAGAAATGGCAAAAACCAAGATTCCTTCAAATTCCTGTGTTTTACCTGCTTTTTATGTGCAGAAAACATGCGTTTTGGACATCAAAATAATGATTTGATATGTCCCTTTACACACACACACACATAGTCCGACAATTAAATTTAAGAAAAATATGCATTTATTGCTATTTTAGCGATAAATGGTATATTACCGCTATAATTTTATGAAATATATCTATTTTCATTAATTTTCCCATGAATATAGATTTGATCCTTTTTTTTCTCTTTTTTCATTCTGTTTGACTGTTTTATTAGGCAGTGTCTTGATGTTCAAAACACATCTGTCAAAACGCAGGTGAAAAAGCATGTAAAGAGTGCTGAAAACGCATCTAAACGCGGTAAATACGCGTGCATTTTCAGCGCTAAAGTTCTCAAAAAGACAACTTTGGTCAAATCAATTAAGCCCAAAACGTGCGTTTAGAACTGCAAGTAGGAGAATGCAAAGTGCGTTCTTAGCCTAAGGCTATGTGCGCACGTTGCGTCGTAGTACCTGCAGTTTATTCTGCACGTTTTCCTTCCCTTGGTTTTTGACCAAATGGCTTTTGACCATTTTTCAGCGCTAAAAACGCATGCGTATTTACCGCGTTTTTACTGCGTTTTCTGCGCTTTTTACCTGCGTTTTCACCTGCGTTTTTGCAGATGCGTTTTGTAGATCAAGACACTGAGAAATGGGGGCGTGGCCTGGACATGATGGTGTGAGGACGTCTCCTTGCAGAGCTCCTTCACCCACCGCTTAAATACAGTTATATCTCGGCCTCTCCGCCGACTAATGCCTCCCAAAAGGAAGCCCCAGGTAGTACTCACTGCGGGGCCCGATCCAGCGACCCAAAAAACAGGAGGGAGAATGGAGCGGTTCCTCAGCGGGCCCTCTCCTGCCCTGAAGCGTGCGGCGAGCAGCGGCGGCAAGATGGCGCCGACCCCACAATGCGTCCTCCAGGAGGGGAATCCCCAGGCGCAGCAGTCCGGGAGAAGCCGGCAGTCACAGGAGCGAGACGGCAGGAGGAAGTGGAGCCAGGAGTCGGAGCGGTGTCTGGGACCTCGCAGACAGAGAATGAAGGCGGCAGGGAGCAGGTCTGCAGAGATTTATGACTCGCCCACCCCAGGGCTATGGGACACCCGGTGCCGGGCCGGACTAGTCCGGTGGTAGTCAGTGGTGGCTGGGCCCGGCTCCGTGGCCCTGGTGGGTGTCAGTAAAATATGTGGCTAGATGAATAAAGTTTGTGTTCGTGACGCCACCTGTGGTATGCGGCTAATAGGCCGCCGCTGCTGTATGAGGCCTCCGGGGGATGTTATAGCAGCAATGGTGGTACTGCTCCCCACAGGTGGAGCAATGCCCGGGGCACTGTTGGTGCTTGTGAGTGTCTATGCAGATGAAATAACAGAGGCAACTTCAAGGGTGCAGTTCAAGTTCTTTACTCACAATTCTTGTCGGGGCCCAGGGCCCTTGGACTGCTGGGACCACTGTCAGGGACCTCCGCCGTTTCTGGGTGATTCTGAGAGTAAAAGCCGGTACCCTTCTCTTTAGTGTCTCTATCTTCTGCTGTCTTCCTTAGCCTTGCCTTTGATAGGATAAACCTGGCTTGGCCTCCACTACAGCCTCCAGGCTGGGGGGTCACCTGTCGGCTGATTACCCCTTTTCTGAAAGGTCTGCTATGGGTTCTGGCCCGGGGAGTTTACAACATTCCCTGGGCCTCGGTTTTTACTGTTTGGAGATGATCTTTGCACTCCTCCAGTCTCTAAGGACCGTCCCCTGTTGCAGCTTGATCCCTCCACCGATGTTCTTGTGGAACAGGCCACCGCAGCTCTAAACTGCCCTGGACAGCTCTACAGACTACCCGTGGCCCTGCGACTCCTTCTGTTCTCTGCGTGGTGTCACCTGGACCCTCCGAGTCCCAGGATCTTCACCAGGAAGTGTCTCTTTCTGTTTCTCAGCTCCTGACTGACTTGGAGCTCTCTTTCTACTTCTCATCTTTGCCTGCCTCCTGCAGACCTCTTCCTCCTTCCGCACTCTCTCTCAGACTTCTGTTGCTTTCTCTGTGCGGACACTCTGAGCTCATAGAGCTCCTTTCCCTTTCACAGCTACATGCTGGCTCCTCACTCTCTCACTCTCTGAGGTAAACTGAAACTCTGACCTTCCTCTCTGCTCTACACTCGGCTGGCTCTCCCCACCCCCCGGTTGCTAAGCTACCACCCTATGGGAGCAGGGATGGGTCTTACGGCCCCTCTCAGCATGCAGCATGGGAGGGTTTTCTGCCACTATCCCTGGTCCCAGTGTGTTCCTAGCAATGGGTGTAGTGTGGATTTACCAGGGGACCGGTGTTCACTCCCTTCCTCACCCAGAATGGGGCATCACACCGCTGATGGGGTGCAATGACCTGTGGCGATGGAAGCCTCAGGGGCGCCACACTCCCCCACAGCGAATCCCAGCACGTCCTCGGGCTGAAAAACAACAACAAGACATGTGGAAGCACTGCAAAACATTTTTGTTATGAACAACAGTAAAACAGTAAACATCTCTTCCCTTTATGGGAGGCACAATGATTCGAACGTTACGAACTTCTTATAAAGAAACTACTACGTGTGCACTTCCAGTCCATTGCACGGTTCGGGCACATCCCCCATAATTCTGGTAGGGGGCACAACGGGTGCAACTATATACATTTCTTAGCTACCACAAGTCCAGTAGCCTGGCAGTTCGTTCAGCTTCATTTTAAACGCAAGGCACATAAACAACATACCAGCCACTAAGTCCAGTGACCTGGTAAGACATGACACAAAAACATTCACCGGGGACCACATTCCAGTTCCGTGGCCCGGTACATACAAACATGGGGGGTGACATCTTCAAAAAGTACAAGCGGCAGTAAGGCAGGAAAGGGTGTCATCTTCAAAAAGAACATAAGGGCAGCACAAAAGGGACATCTTCACAAAGAATGAGGGACAGACAGGGGCTATTTACAGTTCAGCATCTCTTCTTACTTCTTTACATGTAGGGTTTCTTCTCCGGCTCCCCACCTGGCAGCAGGTAGACAGCGGTCAGCACAGTCTGCGTCTGCTGGTCTTGGCAGGCCGCGCCTGGCATGGCGGCGGCCTGTATTGGAGTCGCTGCTGTGACCGATTCTTGACGGGCCGCACCTGGAGTGGCTGCGGCCTGGGCTTGGCGGGCCGCATCTGCGGCGTGGATTAACATCGCCGCTGCGGCGGGATCTTGCTTGTCCGAGCGGGGTATCGCTGCTGGGGCCTGAGCTGGACGGGCCGGGCTTGGCGTCGCTGCTGCGGTGTGGATGGGCGCCGCTCCGGCGGCGAAATCTTGGCGGGCCGCACCTGGGGTGGCTGCGGCCCGGATCGGCGTCGCCGTGCCGGGCATCTCTCCAGGGACCGTGGGCATGGCAGCGGGGGTTGGGGCTCTCGCGCCGGCAGGGGCATTAAATGACTCACCCCTCAGTAGCATCTCCGGTGTTCTGGTGGTCGCTGGCCTGCTGCAGGGTGCTGGTATCGGAGCTGCGGTGGTGGCACGCGCGCCTGCAGGAGGACCGGGCAGGAACCCCACCTGGCAATCCGGGCTCCGCCGGCTGGGGGTGACACTCTCTTTACCCGGCTCTGCAGCGGCTGCTGGATCTTCTCCGCTCTCCAGGACGCAGGACACAACCCGGTTCTGAGGTGCGTGTCCCGGCTCGGCCACTCCTCCTCTGGCCGCTCGTTGTCCATCCTTTTAGCTTCTTCACGCGCCATCTTTTCTTCCTCCGCTCTCCATCGCGGGCACTGCTTCGCGCTCTTTTCTTGGACAAGGGGACGGGGCTTCTCTTCGCGTCCTTTCTTCTTTCACGTCCCCCTTCTTCCCGCGCTCAGTGGCTTCAATGGCGGCAGTTTCTCACAGTAAACACAGGCTATTTCACGATTCTTCAGGCGCACAGTACCCGGTGTGACCGGGCACGAAATCCTGTTCGTGACGCCAAAAGTTGACTCGCCCACCCCAGGGCTATGGGACACCCGGTGCCGGGCCGGACTAGTCCGGTGGTAGTCAGTGGTGGCTGGGCCCGGCTCCGTGGCCCTGGTGGGTGTCAGTAAAATATGTGGCTAGATGAATAAAGTTTGTGTTCGTGACGCCACCTGTGGTATGCGGCTAATAGGCCGCCGCTGCTGTATGAGGCCTCCGGGGGATGTTATAGCAGCAATGGTGGTACTGCTCCCCACAGGTGGAGCAATGCCCGGGGCACTGTTGGTGCTTGTGAGTGTCTATGCAGATGAAATAACAGAGGCAACTTCAAGGGTGCAGTTCAAGTTCTTTACTCACAATTCTTGTCGGGGCCCAGGGCCCTTGGACTGCTGGGACCACTGTCAGGGACCTCAGCCGTTTCTGGGTGATTCTGAGAGTAAAAGCCGGTACCCTTCTCTTTAGTGTCTCTATCTTCTGCTGTCTTCCTTAGCCTTGCCTTTGATAGGATAAACCTGGCTTGGCCTCCACTACAGCCTCCAGGCTGGGGGGTCACCTGTCGGCTGATTACCCCTTTTCTGAAAGGTCTGCTATGGGTTCTGGCCCGGGGAGTTTACAACATTCCCTGGGCCTCGGTTTTTACTGTTTGGAGATGATCTTTGCACTCCTCCAGTCTCTAGGGACCGTCCCCTGTTGCAGCTTGATCCCTCCACCGATGTTCTTGTGGAACAGGCCACCGCAGCTCTAAACTGCCCTGGACAGCTCTACAGACTACCCGTGGCCCTGCGACTCCTTCTGTTCTCTGCGTGGTGTCACCTGGACCCCCTCCGAGTCCCAGGATCTTCACCAGGAAGCGTCTCTTTCTGTTTCTCAGCTCCTGACTGACTTGGAGCTCTCTTTCTATTTCTCATCTTTGCCTGCCTCCTGCAGACCTCTTCCTCCTTCCGCACTCTCTCTCAGACTTCTGTTGCTTTCTCTGTGCGGACACTCTGAGCTCACAGAGCTCCTTTCCCTTTCACAGCTACATGCTGGCTCCTCACTCTCTCACTCTCTGAGGTAAACTGAAAGTCTGACCTTCCTCTCTGCTCTACACTCGGCTGGCTCTCCCCACCCCCCGGTTGCTAAGCTACCACCCTATGGGAGCAGGGATGGGTCTTACGGCCCCTCTCAGCATGCAGCATGGGAGGGTTTTCTGCCACTATCCCTGGTCCCAGTGTGTTCCTAGCAATGGGTGTAGTGTGGATTTACCAGGGGACCGGTGTTCACTCCCTTCCTCACCCAGAATGGGGCATCACACCGCTGATGGGGTGCAATGACCTGTGGCGACGGAAGCCTCAGGGGCGCCACATTTACACAGGTCAGCGATGGGGGAGGTGCGGTTCCACATGGAGGAAGGTGAGGTGACCCGAAGCAGTGGGGGGGGGCCCTGAATGGAGGGACGCTGGCAGGGCCTCTGTCTATGCCGCCCCAGAGCCCAGAGAGGGAGAGCTGCCCTCGGCCCCTCCTTGAAGGATCGCATGGAGGGGATAACTCGGCGGCTTTCCTCCCCGGGGAGGGTCCCCCCCTGGGCAGCCCATCCACCTCTTCATCGCAAGTACACCTCCCCCAGGCCACACAAGACCTTCAGGCACTGAGGGAGCTCATCCTGGCCCTTCCAAGCAAGAGTGACCTGGATGCTCTAGTTCGCAGAATTGAGCAGTCCCACCAGCAAGCCATTGCTTCAGTGAGGGAGGAGATAGGTGCCCTAGAAGATAGAGTCACGGCCACTGAACAAGAGCAGGAGTCTCTGGAAATCAGAGTAGCTCGCCTGGAAAAGGACTGTGAGGCATTTAACACCCGGTCCAGGGACATGGCATTACTGCTAGACGATCAAGAGAATAGAAGCCGCCGAAACAATATAAGATTAAAGGGTATCCCAGAGGACTGGCCGGCAGAGACTCTCCGCCATAAAGTGCAAGAAATATTTAATATAATCACCGCCAGACCAACGGATGCCACGTACCTATGTGACAGAGTCCACAGAGTTGCTAGATCCTACCAAGGAGCCAATTCCTCCATTGCAAGAGACGTCCTTTGCCGCTTACATTATTATACGGATAAGGAACAGATCCTGAGGAAGGCCTGGGAGTTCAATCCGGTGAAGATGGAGGGGGCGACCATCAAGCTCTTCCCGGACGTTTCCAGTCGCACGCTCTACATCAGACGTCAGCTTCATCCGTTATTGGCAAAAATCAAAGAGGTGAACGCCTCATATCGCTGGGGGCACCCGTTCCACCTCATTGTCCGGAAGGGCCCATCTACATTCTTGCTGAGACGCCCTGCGGAGTTGCCGGGACTGTTCAAGTTTTTGGAACTGCCTGTCTTTAACATCCCTGATTGGCTATCCTGGGAGTCCATGGGCCCCCCGACGCGGAGGAGAGAAAAGGATTCAACACCGTCGACATCAGGGGGATGGGGCTGAAAAGTCAGCTCGGCACTGTTTCTAGTTGCAGGGGAGGTTAAACGGTGCCCATTTATGTTGGAAAGGGCCCCTGGCCTATCATTTTGGGAGGGGCATGTGTTGTTGCACCCCTCTTCGCCTCGTTGGTGGGGGGTTCTTGGGATGGTGCATAGATTGGGGGGTGACGGAGGAGAGGCCGTCAGAGTTTAATATTAGTCTCGCCTCTGGCACTTGCAAAGTGCAAAGATAACTTAAGGGTGGTGGGTGGGGGGGTTACATATGAGTGTTCATACCCGACCCCACCGGTTGTATCCTAGTAGGCCTAGGGCTGGTCCATAAGTCTGCGAGCTCCTCGTGAGCTGTCTATTCTTTTCTCTCTTTCTTTTAGCTTCTTTGTTCTCCCTTTTTCTTTTCGTTTCTAACTTCTCCCCTTTCCTCTCTCCATACTCCCGCTCCCTTTCACAGTCTTCGTCTTTCTCCCTTCCTTCCCCTTATTCCCTCCTCCCTCAGAGCCCTCCCTGGTGGTGTGTGTGTCTGTCTCTCCCTTGTCGTCTATCCGTAGTCCCTCATCACCGACATGAAGCAGTCATCCAGTCCTGACTTAAGAGTGGGATCCCTAAATGTCAAGGGCCTTCATAGTCCAGAGAAACGTTCAATCCTCATGAATCTGTTGTGGAGAAGGCGACTTCAGGTAATCTTTCTACAGGAAACGCATTACTGTTTAGACAAACCTTACAAGCTTTCAGACCGGAGATACTCTACGGTTTACCATTCCCCATCTCCTGATTCGCGGTCCAGGGGGACCAGCATCCTAATTGCGAGCTCTCTACCATGGGAGTTGATAGAGGTCAGCACGGACAAGGAGGGGAGACAGATACTAATAAAGGGGCGGATCCAGTCCCAGGTCTTCACTTTTGCGGCCCTCTACCTGCCCAACACGGGACAGTGTGGCGCCCTGTTGCGATTCCTGAACACCCTGGACGAGTTTTCAGAGGGCATATTGATAATTGGAGGGGACTTTAACTTTGTTATGGACCCAGAGGTGGATACTTCTAAGGGGGTCTCTAACTTGCCCAGGGCTGCTCACAGTCGGATCAGGCGCGGTTTACACGAACACCAGTTAGTAGACACATGGAGGCTGCAGCATCCGGCAGACAGGGACTACTCCTTTTACTCCGCGGTTCATGACTCTTACTCAAGGCTAGACCACTTCTTTATCAAACATAGAGACCTACACTGCATGCTGGAAGCGGAAATAGATGAAATAGTGTTCTCTGACCACGCCTTGATAATTCTTAATGTCTCCCTGACGTGCCCGATTATTAAACAGGGTCAGTGGATATTGAATACTTCGCTACTGGCTGACCAGATGACTATGCTGGACGTACAGACTGCGGTAAAAGAATATTTTGACCTCTGCGCGGGGGGTGATACCACACCCGCCGTAACGTGGGAAGCTCATAAATGTGTAGTTACTAGTTAGAGGTCTGTTTATAAAACATGGAGCCCGTATGAAGCGGGAGAGGAATGCGGAGATGGAATCTTTACTAGTCGACATTCATGCCCTGGAGAGGATCCACAAAGACCGGTTAGACGACGGGACCAAAACCCTTCTCATTCAAAAAAGAGAAAAGCTGAAATCGTTACTCTCTAATAAAGCTAAGGCCTCGCTAGCGCGCTGCCGGAGGCACTTTTACGAATTCGGTAACAAAAACAGTAGGACCTTGGCCAAGGCATTGCGGACCCAGAGGCTGAGGGGATATGTCCCCCATATACAGAAGCAATCGGGGGAGAGGGCCTCACTTCCAGGTGACATAGCTTCAGCATTTAGGGACTATTACACTGCCCTATACTCTATTGACGACACCCTGACGGAGGACAATAGGAAGACAGCCAGGGAACGCATCCAGGACTACATAAGATCCTCAGGCCTCCCGAGGCTTAGACCGGAAGACATAGAGATATTGGAGCCTCCGAGTACAGAAACGGAATTCGCCTCGGTCCTTAAGAAATCCCTCACGGGTAAGGCACCGGGTCCGGATGGACTTCCGCTGTCTTACTACAAGAGGTTAAGTCCTATTCTATCTCCTCATTTTTTGGCAGCATTTAATAACATCTCAGCGTGCACGTCCTCTCCATTACCCAGGGACTCCCTTGCGGCTAACATCATGGTCATTCCCAAGGAGGGGAGGGATCCCACCTGTTGTGCCAACTATCGTCCGATCTCCCTGCTCAACGTGGACTTAAAGATGTTTGCTAAGATTCTAGCCGATCGGCTGTCCCCCATGTTAGGGGGTATAGTCCATGCAGATCAGGCGGGTTTCATGTTGGGAAGGGAGGCTAGAGATAACACCACGAGGGCCATCAACCTGATCCACAGGGCTAGGTCGGGGGGTGGATCGCTTATGCTGTTGTCCACAGATGCCGAAAAGGCGTTCGACCGAGTCGGCTGGATGTTTTTGAATGGAGTCCTTGCCTCTCTGGGACTGGGGGGCAACATGCTCAGATGGATAGGATCTCTCTATAATTCACCGTCGGCCCGCATACGGGTTAACGGGGTGCTGTCAGAGAGATTCCCAATAGCCAATGGCACGCGGCAGGGCTGTCCTCTCTCCCCATTAATCTTCATACTTACTCTAGAACCCCTGTTGCGACATATTCGGATAAACTCAAGCATCAAAGGTCCCAAGATAGGTAACGTGACCCATAAGGTAGCGGCCTTTGCGGACGACCTATTATTTTTCATCACAGACCCAACCACATCGCTCCCAGCGCTAATGCAGGAATTTAAACGCTACTCCTCACTCTCGAACTTTAAGATCAACTTGTCTAAATCGGAGGCACTGAGCGTTAACCTCCCCATGGGAGTAGTCTCGCAGCTGCGGGGAGCCTTTGACTTTCAATGGGCCCCACAGTACCTGCGATACCTGGGACTCAAATTGTCAGCAGATGTGAGCTCCTTATTCAAGTTGAACTTTACCCCTCTCCTTCAAAACATAAAAGAAGATTGTAAAACCTGGTCAAGGGGCACGTTCACATGGTTTGGACGGTCAGCGATTCTCAAGATGAATATCTTCCCAAGATTGCTGTATCTCCTTCAGACCATGCCAATCGGGATACCTAAGACCTTTTTTAGAGAAGTCTCTTCTATGCAAACGAAGTTTCTGTGGGCAAACAAGCCGGCGAGGTTGGCACGGTCGCTGTTGTGCAGATCTAGAACCCGGGGTGGGCTGGGCCTCCCGGATCTCAAATCATACTATGTAGCCACTAATTTAGCCAGAGTGGTGGACTGGTGTAGACACTCCAAGGCCAAACCCTGGGTGTCGGTGGAGCAGAGCTTCACTGATATTCCACTAGCGGCGCTCCCATGGGTGAATTCCCCACTTAGTACAGGACTTAGGACTCACCCCATGATTGGCGCTACGCTTTCCTGTTGCTCTCAGGAGGGGGTCCGGAAATCCCTGATTCCTTTACCCTCCCCCCTCACCCCGATCGTTGGCAATCCAGATTTCTCCCCGGGTCTTTCTGACCCGGTGTTTCGCCTATGGATCTCCCGAAATAGATTTCGAGCTTGCCAAATTGGGGTCGGGGGGCATTGGCCAACGACCGAGGAACTCCGGAATTTCCGGGTTCCCGGACCGTTGGGCTTGTGGCGTTCTATGCAGCTTCGACATTTTCTGCGCTCTCTACCAGAATACAGTCAGTTTGATAGGCCCATTACGGAATTCGAGAAGCTATGCACGGAGGGGGGGACCCTTAGACACTCACTGTCCATCTCACACTCCATGCTAGACAACTCCTCGGATGTGCCACCTCCTAGATTCCTCCTGCAGTGGGAATCTGACCTGGGCCTCACACTTTCGGCCACGCAGAGGAACAAGGTTCTGTCCATTACTCACAAAGCATCCATCAGTTCAAAACTCCAAGAAGCCAATTATAAATGCATTTCCTGTTGGTATAGGGTCCCAACAAAATTACACAGGATGTTCCCCGCGGTGGACCCGGGGTGCTGGAGATGTGGCACAGGGGAGGGAGACTTCCTACACATTTTCTGGGAATGTCCGGGGCTACGGCAGTTCTGGGAGGGGGTATGGGGAGTGATCAGGCATGTGACTGGATACGCGCAGACTCTGGGCCCGGAACTTTTCCTGCTCCAACTATCTGAGTCCTCTGTCCGTGCGTACAAAGGGTCTCTGTTAAGCTTCCTGGTGATGGCCGCTAGGACGTGCATCCCTCTGAGATGGAGATCCCCTTCTCTGCCAACATTATCGTTGTGAGCAAGTAGGGTGAACAAACTGCTGTATATGGAGGACCTGACAGCGTCTGTCCACGATAGACATGAGGTTTTTTACAAGACTTGGTTCCCATGGATCGAGTTTAAATACTCTAAAGAATACGGCACATGGATTCCCCCACATTGAAGGGGGGGCCCGTGGACGCCGTGGGAAGGAGTTGCTCTGAGAGGGTGGATCCCTGCTATGTGTTTGTTCGTGTCCCAGTGTTTTTTCCCTCCCCACCCTCGTTCCCCTTACGTACCCCTTTCCCTACCGTTTCTCGCTAAACCTTTCTTGTCTTACTCGCTTCTTCTTTCTCTCTTCCCTTGTTCTTTTTTTTTTTTTTTCTATTTTTTCTCTCTTTTCTCTTCTATAAAATCTGGTATTCCCGTTATATAAAACCTTTGATAAACATGGAGAGGTCTTATTGTTGTAAATTTTCTGGTGTCACAGCTACTCTGTTATACACTGTCATGCATTGGTTGTGAATTGTATCGCAATTGACTCAGATTGGTACGATTCCATGTTTATTGTTAAATAAAGAATTAAAAAAAAGACACTGAGAAATAAAGTTGGAATAGTCAAAAAGAATGAAAAAAGAGAAAAAAAAGGATAAAATTAACATCTTAATAAAACTATATGGAAAATATCAATTTTAATGAAATAATAGCGGTTATGCACATTTTAACAGAAAAATAGGTAAAGTTTATTATTTTTTAGCATTTAAATTTTCGGTTATTGTGTGTGTGTAAAGGAACATTAGAACCCTTTAATTTTATGCCAGAAAAGCATGCGTTTTTGTAGCCAAATACGCAGTGGAAAAGCAGGTAAAAAGCATGAAAAACGCAGGAAAGTTGATTTTGGTTGCATTTTGCCATTTCTCATTGACTCCAATGTTAAGGAAACGCTGCAGAAATGGCAAAAACAACTGACATGCTGCTTCTTTTTCAGCATGGTTTTTGACCCAAAATATGCAAATTAAACGCTGCAGAAAAAAAAGCAAAGTGCAGACAGGATTTCATCTTTTTCCATAGACTTTGCTGGAAAACAAAAACGCATGCGTTTTAGCGCAAAAACGCTGCAGCTAAAAACGCTGCGGAAACGCGGGAAAAAAACGCAACATGCGCACATAGCCTAAAAGAAGTAACAAAAGACTGAACATGTGCATTGTAATGCCAGGTCTACATTGCTGTGTATCATGTTCATTTTTTGCAGCACTTTTTCAGGCGGGTTCCACTCAGAAAAGATGTTGTGGCCATAAAATTAAACAACCAGAATATATAACACTCAGCTGCAGCAAGGAAATACACAATTATCCATTCTGTAAAAGTAACAAGCTGCTGACCCCATTGAAAGAGACGGCCGGTCACTTACTTTAGGCTGCAGCGTGTAACTCTCGGCTCCTCTCGTTTCAGAATATTCTCTAATCACACAATATTTGGCTTTAGGCAATCTTCAGCGTTTGGCGTCACATGAATTTTACACGTGAATGTGCTGAGAGCAGGAACTCTTCCTTGAGTAAGAAACAAATTTATTCTAAAATCAGGTATTTTGTAATCGACTCGCCCAGGGCTGTTTAATTACCCAATTTGAAGTCATTCGAAGCTTCTAAGGCTAGGAACGCACTTTGCGTTCACCTACTTGCAGTTTAGAACGCACGTTTTGGGCTTAATTGATTTGACCACAGTTGCCTTTTTATGAAATTTAGCGCTGAAAACGCATGCATTTTTGCCGCGTATTTGATGCGTTTTCAGCGCTTTTTATCTGCGTTTCCACCTGCGTTCTGATAGTTGCGTTTTGAACAGAAAGACACTGCTTAATAAAGTTTAAATAGTCAAAATCTTAGAAAAAAATGGTAAAAAAAAGAATCAAATGTATAATCATAGAAAAAATCATGAATTTAAATTTTGTTCAATAAATTATTGCGGTAATATGATATTTTATGGAAAAATTGCAATAAAGTATTATTTTCCTTAATTTAAATTGTCGGACTATGTGTGTGTGTGTAAAGGGACTTATGAAATCATTATTTTAATGATCAAAAAGCATTAAAACGCATGCTTTCTGCACTGAAAAAGCAGGTAAAACGCAGAAATTTGAAGGAATCTTGGTTTTTGCCATTTCTCAGTGACTCCAATGTTAGCAAAACGCACCGAAAATGGCAAAAACATCTACATGTTACTTCTTTGAACGCATGGTTTTTGCCACAAAATATGCAAATTAAACGCAGCGTTTAGAAACGCAAAGTGGGGTTGGAAAATCCAATTTTTCCATAGACTTTGCTGGTAAATCAAAACGCATGCCTTATGGCAAGAAAAAGGTGCTTCCCAAAACGGACCTAAAAAGCACCTAAATCGCAGGTATAAACTCAAAGTGCGTTCCTAGCCTAAACGTTCAATCTGGACCTTGTGATATTTGGATTTAATCTCAAGAACAACAGATGATCAGCTCCATAAGGCTATGTGCGTACGCTGCGGATTTGCTGCAGAACATGTGTCTAACATTTCTGCAGTCTTTCCCCAGCAAAACCTATGGATATAACAAAATGCTGTGCGCACACTGTATTTTTTTTATACCTGTGGATTTACCCGCAGATTTTCCACTGCGGAATTAATGAGCATGTCACTTCTTTTCCGCAGGTACCTGCAGTTTTCGCCATAGATAATGGTAAAAATCCGCAGGGACCAACCTGCGGAAAAAACGGGGCAAACCCGTGGCAAGTCCGCACCAAACCGCAGCAAAACCGCATGCGGATATCGTTGTGGTTTTGGTGCGTTTTTTTACCGCAGGTGCAGGATTCTTTAAGAGGGTCCAGATTTTCCTTGAGAAAAAGTCACTTTCTAGTGCGCACATGGCCTAAGGCTGCTTTCACACTTGTGTTGTTTTGCATCCGTCACAATCAGTTGTGTGACTGATGCAACGGATGCATTGCAGATAGTGGCACAACTGATGTGACTGATGCTGCAAAACAACGATCCGTTGGTTTTTTTTTTTGTTTACTGTTTTACCAGCAGACGGCTATTATGGACGAACAGCTGATCACCCGGCCGCCAGGCGATCAGCTGATCGTTCACAAAAGCCGGCCGCCGGGCGATTAGCTGATGTTCACAGTAGCCGGTCGCCAGGTGATTAGATGATCGTTCAAAGTAGCCGGTCGCCAGGTGATTAGCTGATCGTTCCCAAAAGCCGGCCGCTGGGCGATCAGCTGATGTTCACTGTAGCCGGCCGCCGAGAGAAGGGGAGAGAGACATTGATTTCAATGATTAAACACAAGAGCTGAGCATGCGCAGTGAAAACAAAAGGATTCCGCCGCTCAAAAAAATGTTACATGCTGCGTTCCTGCCGCCCGACAGTCAGTCGTTACACGATTGATCCGTCACGCAGCAAATCCCATGCAAGGCCATCAGACGCAATCCATCGTCCATACAAGTCTATGGGGAAAAAACGGAGTCATGCAAAATATTTTGCAGGATACCATATTTCCTTAAGGCGATGGATTATTTGCAACTGATGCAAAACAACACAAGTGTGAAAGCAACCTAAGGCTATGTACGCACGTTGCGTAAATACATGCAGTTACGCTGCGCTTTGTAGCGCAGCGTAACTGCATGCGTCCTGCGTCCCCTGCACAGTCTATGGAGATTGTGCAGGGGCCGTGCGCACGTGGCGTTTTAGAGCGCAGCGCTTCGGCTTCTGCCGAAGCGCTGCGTTCTAAGAAGTGACATGTCACTTCTTCCGTGCGCTTTACCGGCAGCTCCTGCTCTGTCTATGGCAGGAGCTGCAGGCAGAGCGCATGGAATCGGCGCTCACTACGGACATTTCTGCAGCGATTTAAAGCGCACATGTGCTCTTCAGATCGCTGCAGAAATTTCTGCAGTGACTGTACGCAACGTGCGCACATAGCCTTAGAATTTAATTATTCCCAGTATCAACATCAAAAATCTCTAAATATGTAGTCACAATAAAAATAGTTGTGCAAATCTCAAAATCTCCTCTAAAGTGTAGTTTGCCCACTATAGTGAGGGTAAAGTGACAAAATGCATAATTAAAAATATTAGTTTATTTATAAATATAAAAATTAAGTTTACATAGCAATATAAAAAGGCAGGGTATTTCCAAGCCCTGTGCGCACACTGCGGATTTTACCACAGAAGTGCTGCAGATTTCGCTGAAGGAATGCTGCAGAAAATGTTTCTAAGGCCCGTTTCACACGTCAGTGAAAAACACAGACGTTTTTCACTGGCGTGTAAAACACGCACATGTCCCTGCGTGTGCCGTGAATCATGGCACACGTGGGTTGTCTAACTGCAATCCGGGCTCCGTTCTCCGTGGCCCGTGATTGCACTTAGCAATCAACTCACCTGCGCTCGCTCCCGCTCTCCGTGGTGCTGAATCCTCCCGCGGTGCAGCATCCGGCCGGCGGTGACCCCTGCAGCAGCTGCTTCCGGGTCGGCTGTGTCGTGCATCATTAAGATGCGCGACAGTAATCAGCCAGCTTAGAAGCAGCCGGCAGAACGGGCTGCAGAGGACATTGCTGGACGCCGGGTGAGTTAAAATGTTTATTATTTTAAATGCACGTTTTTTTCTGGCACGTGTTTCACGGACCACACCACTGCGTGGTCCGTGGGACATCAGTGATGCCAGAAAAAAATGGACATGTCTCCGTGCGGCAATCACGCACACGCGGGTACGCCGCACGGAGACACGTGCAGTGACAAATCACTGACGTGTGAGCAGACCCATTCATTATAATGGGTCTGCGTATGTCAGTGATTCTGGTACGTTTAAAAAAAAGCACAAACGTCCCAGAATCACTGACGTGTGAAAGGGGCCTAAGGGTGGAAACACATCTATGCGAGTAAAATTGGTCCGACTGGGCTGAAAAAAACTCGGCTGATTTTAGTTCACGTTAGGTCCGAGTGCAACGCAAGTGCTTTTTCTGAATAAATTAATGATTTTACTAGCGTGTGTAATGCGTGTGTAATGCATATTTTTTACTATGTCATCTGCCATTCAGCGCTGCTACATGGCCGCTGACAGCAGACACAGACAGCCATGTAGCAGAGCTGAATGGCAGATGACAGCAGACACAGACAGAGCCGCACAATCAGAATGAACTCGGGTGAACTTCACCCGACTTCATTGTCATGCTGCGGCTCTGTCTGTGCCGCGTCCTGATTAGCGGTCACCTGTGAAGGACTCACCGGTGACCGCTAAACTCCTGAGTGACTGAAGTGAGCAGCCCTCTCTCATACTCACCGATCCCCGATCTCCGGCGCGGCGCTGCACGGCGTTCACACTGCTCCGGTGGCTTTTACTATTTTGAAAAAGCCGGCCGCTCATTAAACAATCTCTTATTCCCTGCTTTCCCCAACCACAGGCGCCTATGATTGGTTGCAGTGAGACATGCCTCCACGCTGAGTGACAGGTGTCTCACTGCACCCAATCACAGCAGCCGGTGGGCGTGTCTATACTGTGCAGTGAAATAAATAAATAAATAATAAAAAAAAAAGGCGTGCGGTCCCCCCAATTTTAATGCCAGCCAGATAAAGCCATACGGCTGAAGGCTGGTATTCTCAGGATGGGGAGCTCCACGTTATGGGGAGTCCCCCAGCCTAACAATATCAGTCAGCAGCCGCCCAGAATTGCCGCATACATTATATGCGACAGTTCTGGGACTGTACCCGGCTCTTCCCGATTTACCCTAGTGCGTTGGCAAATCGGGGTAATAAGGAGTTAATGGCAGCCCATAGCTGCCACTAAATCCTAGATTAATCATGTTAGGCGTCTATGAGACACCCTCCATGATTAATCTGTAAATTACAGTAAATAAACACACACACATGAAAAAATCATTTATTAGAAATAAAAAACACAAACAAATTCCCTCATTAACAATTTAATAAGCCCCAAAAAGCCCTCCATGTCCGGCGTAATCTACGGACCTCCAGCGTCATTTCCAGCTTTGCTGCATGGAGGTGACCGGAGCTGCAGCAGACACCGCCGCTCCTGTCACCTCCACGCAGCAAATGAGGTGAGTAGCGCGATCAGCTGAGCTGCCACTGAGGTTACCCGGTGGCCGCCACTGGATCCAGCGGTGGCCGCGATTATTACAGATTAATCATGGAAGGTATCTCGGGGAGACGCCTGACATGATTAATCTAGAATTTAGTGGCAGCTATGGGCTGCCATTAACTCCTTATTACCCCGATTTGCCAACGCACCAGGGCAAATCGGGAAGAGCTGGGTACAGTCCCAGAACTGTCGCATATAATGTATGCGGCAATTCTGGGCGGCTGCTGACTGATATTGTTAGGCTGGGGGGCTCCCCGTAACGTGGAGCTCCCCATCCTGAGAATATCACAGTATCATAGTATCATAGTTTTTAAGGTTGAAGGGAGACTCTAAGTCCATCTAGTTCAACCCGTATGAATACTTCAGCCGTATGGCTGTATCTGGCTGGTATTAAAATTGGGGGAGACCGTTTTTTTTATTATTTAATTATTTATTTCACTGCACAGTATAGACCCGCCCACCGGCTGCTGTGATTGGGTGCAGTGAGACACCTGTCACTCAGCGTGGGGGCGTGTCTCACTGCAACCAATCATAGGTGCCTGTGGGCGGGGAAAGCAGGGAATACGAGATTGTTTAATGAGCGGCCGGCTTTTTCACAATAGTGAAAGCCGCCGCAGCAGTGAGAAAGCCGTGCAGCGCCGCGCCGGGGATCGGTGAATATGAGAGAGGAGGGGAAAATGACCGACAGACTGTGAGAGAGGGACAGAGATAGTGACGGACCGACAGAGAGCGAATAGAGACCGAGAGGGAGAGACCGACTGACAGAGAATAGTGATTGACAGACATTGTGAGACGTCGCTCGTTTCCAGTGTTTTAGGAAACATGCGAGAAATGTATTTAGAAAATCGCATGTCACTAGGATGGTGTGAGTGCCGTCCCGTGACATCCGATTATTTACACGCTCCCATAGACTTGCATTGGAGAGACTCGCAGTAGAAACTCGCAAAAAAGCAGCATTCTGCGATTTTTTTCTCAGTCCGATTTGAACTGAGAAAAAAATCGCAAATGAGAGCTGAATCATTCACTAACATGTGTCCGATTCCAATGCGAGATTTTCTCACATTGCTCTACTGCGAGAAACTCGCAAGTGAGAAGCAGCCCTAAGGCTTTGTGCGCAAGTTGCGTAGTGTCATTGCTGACAAATCTACAGCGATTTGGCAGTGCTTGTGCACTTCAAATTGCTGCAGAGACACTGCGTAATGGATGAAGTGTGTCTGCAGAATAGATGCCTCTCCCATAGACAGAGTGGGAGCAGCATCCAAAGCGCACCAAATAAGTGACATGTTGCTTTTTTTGAGCGCAGCGATTTGGATCAAAATTTCAGCATGAAAATCGCTGCGCTCTCAAACGTAGCGTGCGGATGGATTATGCACAATCTTCATAGATTGTGCTGGAGACACAGGATGCATATGTGGCGCCCCTGAGTATATCAGGGTGCCACAGGGAACTGCATCCTTTCACCTAGGGTGCAGGGCCTACCCCCCATGGTTGCAGGTTTCCAGAAGCTGGTGTCACTACCATCAGCACCACAAATCCCAATCAACACCTCACATCGTGACCTGTCAGACACACCAGTGGGTTGGTCAAGCTGGAATAGGGCCACCCACATAGGGGTCAGGCAGACTGGTGGGAGGGTGGAAGAGAGCAGAGTAGTAAGAGCCCTCAAGGAGTGAGGAGCTGGGTGGTCCGGGACCAGAGGAGTCGGGGACCGGTGGCAGTGACATTGGAAAAGGGTGCGACGGACATAGTCTAGGAGGACTGTCGGTATCAGAAACCCAAAAGAACTGACCAGTACCGAGCACGTCGGGGTACAGGACCCTAGGTCAGGAACCAATTCAACATCCTGATAATTAACCTGGGAGGGAAAGTATCTTCACGAACTTCCCTAAATGCTCAGAGATTGAAGGCAACAGCACACTGCAGGGGATAGGGTTTTCCAGTATAGCAGCCCACTGAAATCCCAAGTGCCAGCCATCAAGAGCACAGCTACACTATACATAGTGAGCAAGGCCCTAACAGCTTCAAGCCGAGGGGCCACAACAAACAACTAAATTGTGCACGGAGGTGGGCTCCGGATTACCAAGTGACACCAGTGGGAGCGGACACCTGGACGGGCTCCCCGCAGTGACTGTGATGCACAGAGACTTTGGTTTACCTTCAGTGTGAGTGTCTGCTTTATAATCCTCATCCAGCACCACGACTACCCACAGTGAGTACCCTGGTCCCTGCACCCTGCGCTCCCAAATATCCACCAAAACCCCAGAGGCCGGGGCCTTCCCTACCTGCAGAGGGACTGACACCTTGCTGCTCCCCACCATCTGCCCCGGTACTCCTTCCAGCAGCGCAACTGCAGGTGACGTCACAAACATCCCCCCTGTAAATAATCCCCTTTCAAGGATCAGAGTGCTTGCCGAGCCCGGGACCAGACCCCTCGAGCCACGACCACATCGGATCCGAGCACCATGGTCTGCACCAGGGCGGCACATATGCGTTTATGTTGCAGTGCAATATGCAGTGCAAACGCATGAAATTACGCAACGCGCACACATAGCCTAACATTTCTGCAGCCCTTCTCCAGCAAAACCTATGGGGATAAAAAAAATGCTGTGCGCACACTGCTTTTTTTTTTTTTGTCCCTGCAGGTTTTGCTGCAGAATTAATGAGAATGTCACTTAATTTCTGCAGGTCCCAGCGTTTTTTGCCATAGATAATGGTAAAAAAACGCAGGGAACAACCTGCGTAAAAATTGCGGCAATACCGCAGCAAACCGCGGTAATACCATGTGCGGTTTTCAGGTACAGTTTGCTGAGTTTTTTTACCGCAGGTGCGGTAATCTTTCAAAGTGTGCGGAATTTTCTTAAGAAAATTACATTTGCTAGTGCGCACAGGGTCTTAGGCTCTCTGTGCACTAGAAAATAGACTTTTCTTAAGAAAACTCCGCACCCTCTGGCAGAATACCGCACCCGCGTTTTTGCTGCAGTTTGCTGCGGTTTTTCCGTGGGTTGGTCCCTGCAGTTTTTTACCATTATCTATGGCAAAAACCGCAGGTACCTGTAGAAAAGAGGTGACATGCACTTTCTTTTTGCTGCAGAAGTTCTGCAGCAAAACCTGGAGGGGAAAAAAACGCAGTGTGCGCACACCATTTTTTGGTTTTACCATAGGTTTTGCTAGGGAATGACTGCAGAAAGGTTATGAACATTTTCTGCAGCAATTCACGCAACAAATCAGCGGCAAAAACCGCAGCGTGCGCACAGGGCCTAAGGATTAACAGGTACAATGAAATGTAGCTGTCTGCTTCAACTTAGCTGGCTACCAAAAATAAGGGCAACCCCACGGTTTTTTTTTTATAAAAATTATTGAATTTGGGGCTAAAGACAAAGTTAAACACCCTTTAGTGCCACATGAAATGCAGTAAAGAGTGCAGGGGGGTGGGACATTATATACAGTTAGGTCCAGAAATATTTGGACAGTGACACAAGTTTTGTTATTTTAGCTGTTTACAAAAACATGTTCAGAAATACAATTATATATATATAATATGGGCTGAAAGTGCACACTCCCAGCTGCAATATGAGAGTTTTCACATCCAAATCGGAGAAAGGGTTTAGGAATCATAGCTCTGTAATGCATAGCCTCCTCTTTTTCAAGGGACCAAAAGTAATTGGACAAGGGACTCTAAGGGCTGCAATTAACTCTGAAGGCGTCTCCCTCGTTAACCTGTAATCAATGAAGTAGTTAAAAGGTCTGGGGTTGATTACAGGTGTGTGGTTTTGCATTTGGAAGCTGTTGCTGTGACCAGACAACATGCGGTCTAAGGAACTCTCAATTGAGGTGAAGCAGAACATCCTGAGGCTGAAAAAAAAGAAAAAATCCATCAGAGAGATAGCAGACATGCTTGGAGTAGCAAAATCAACAGTCGGATACATTCTGAGAAAAAAGGAATTGACTGGTGAGCTTGGGAACTCAAAAAGGCCTGGGCGTCCACGGATGACAACAGTGGTGGATGATCGCCGCATACTTTCTTTGGTGAAGAAGAACCCGTTCACAACATCAACTGAAGTCCAGAACACTCTCAGTGAAGTAGGTGCATCTGTCTCTAAGTCAACAGTAAAGAGAAGACTCCATGAAAGTAAATACAAAGGGTTCACATCTAGATGCAAACCATTCATCAATTCCAAAAATAGACAGGCCAGAGTTACATTTGCTGAAAAACACCTCATGAAGCCAGCTCAGTTCTGGAAAAGTATTCTATGGACAGATGAGACCAAGATCAACCTGTACCAGAATGATGGGAAGAAAAAAGTTTGGAGAAGAAAGGGAACGGCACATGATCCAAGGCACACCACATCCTCTGTAAAACATGGTGGAGGCAACGTGATGGCATGGGCATGCATGGCTTTCAATGGCACTGGGTCACTTGTGTTTATTGATGACATAACAGCAGACAAGAGTAGCCGGATGAATTCTGAAGTGTACTGGGATATACTTTCAGCCAAGATTCAGCCAAATGCCGCAAAGTTGATCGGACGGCGCTTCATAGTACAGATGGACAATGCCCCCAAGCATACAGCCAAAGCTACCCAGGAGTTCATGAATGCAAAAAAGTGGAACATTCTGCAATGGCCAAGTCAATCACCAGATCTTAACCCAATTGAGCATGCATTTCACTTGCTTAAATCCAGACTTAAGACGGAAAGACCCACAAACAAGCAAGACCTGAAGGCTGCGGCTGTAAAGGCCTGGCAAAGCATTAAGAAGGAGGAAACCCAGCGTTTGGTGATGTCCATGCGTTCCAGACTTAAGGCAGTGATTGCCTCCAAAGGATTCGCAACAAAATATTGAAAATAAAAATATTTTGTTTGGGTTTGGTTTATTTGTCCAATTACTTTTGACCTCCTAAAATGTGGAGTGTTTGTAAAGAAATGTGTACAATTCCTACAATTTCTATCAGATATTTTTGTTCAAACCTTCAAATTAAACGTTACAATCTGCACTTGAATTCTGTTGTAGAGGTTTCATTTCAAATCCAATGTGGTGGCATGCAGAGCCCAACTCGCGAAAATTGTGTCACTGTCCAAATATTTCTGGACCTAACTGTATTTTGTAGGATAGTGACCCGCTTCTCTGATACTTATAGTGCCACAAGATTGATTACAGTAAAGTGAACCTCTCAGGTGGGTGCAATATGCACTCAGAACCATGAGCAGTTCTGGGTACATATTGCTAATCCTGGTCTAACAGTCCCAGCCTATAGTACCAAGATAAAGAGATATTTAGAAAAAGTATTTCTAAAGATCCCATATCATATGCTAATGAGCGCAGGGACTAGTCACAAGGGTGTTAGTTCTTTGTGCTCATTCCGTCCTCTTAGCATGTTAGTACGCCAACAGGGGCACGCTAACATGCTATTCAATGCCCACTACTAGCATCGTCACCAGTGCTGACGCGCGTACCTGTGTCTATTGCACCGCCTCAGTACGCCGGGCTTAGGCTCAATGCGCATGATCAGGTCACTGCAGTGACGGGACTTCTGATCATGCGCACTGCCCGTCGTCTGATGCGGTATCAACGGACAGGTACCCACGTCACAGCTGGTGATCACGCTGGCAGAGGACATTGAATAGCACTCTCCTGTGAGCGGGCTAACATGCTAAGAGGGCAGAGTGAGCATATGAGCTAAAGCAGGAACTAACGCCCTTGGAACTAGTCCCTTGCCTCATTAGCATACCAAATAGGATCTTAAGAAATACTTTTTCTAATGATCTCTTTATTTATGCTACTATAGGCTGGGACTGCTATGCAGGGTTTTGCAATATGCACCCAAAACTGCTCGTGGTTCTGGGTGAATATTGCACCTGACAGGTTCCCTTTGAAGGTTCCCTTACCTCCTTCCAGTCGTCCACCGTCTGCAGGCCTCCGGGTCTTCGGTTCATGGCCTGTTTAGTAATCTCCTCCCAGGCGCTGCGTCCGCTGCCCCAGTGGCATGCGGAGATCCACCGGGTGTCCCGGTTATTTACTGGACCCGGTCGCCGTACTGCACGGCTAGTCATTCTTCTGGCTTGCTTGTTCTCCATCACACTTGCTGGCACTAGCTTTCGGGGTGCATCCGGGGAACACCCAGGGTTCAAGCACTCCTCTTGGGGTGCGGTGTGGAGGTTAAACCGAACCCGTTTCTTCTCTCTGGGTCCCGCCAGCCACATCCTATTCTACAGCTGCGGGTGGGATTTCTCTTCAGGGTACATCCAGCTGGGTGGACCACCAGTCCTGAATAGCTCCAGGGGGTGGACTGCAATTTTTGCGTCGTAGCTCCGCCCATGCTATGCTCATCGCCTTCCAGTGACGCCCGCCGCCATCTTCCTTTCTGTCAGCCACACACGGTTAGAAATGCTTCCTCTTCTAGCTACCATTCGTTCAGGGACAAGGCATGGGGGTCCATCCTGTCGACTACGCCAAAATGTGGTGGAGGGCATGGGGCAGGCAATGTGTGGTAGTCGTGGCAGCAGGAGGACAACAGGTCACAGCACAACCTGTTGTTAACCCCTCACCTCACCGTTGCCGCACCACACACAGGACAGACTCCGCTACAGTCTCAGTCAACATCCATTCTCTCATCAGGAAAAAAAGTTCAGGCTCAGTCCTTTTCATATAAACACTTCAACTTTATTTCTGGAACTCCCGGTACATCTTCTCCTATCCACACATCACCGTTGCAGCCATCGGTCCTCTGGCACCTGGGCACCATCTGTATCCTAAAACCCTTTCTTCCCCTCACTCCTCTTTATGGTCACTCAGGGTCCGCTTCAATGCAGAGATCTCACCTAAGTGACAGGCCAACCAGACATACCTCTCCTACCGACATTGGTGGTGGGGGGGTAACCTTTTCTAAGGAGGTGATGGTTCCTCCTGTTTCTACCAGCAGGAACCGATGCTAAGCCCCCAACTGCCAGACTTAACCCCTTTCTGTGGGGGACGTGGTTCCGCCATTTGTCCAGGAACCCGCACGTCACAGCCGCAGGGGTGACCCTTAAGGTCAGGATCTCTGTTCAGGGACATTCTATCTTTACATCTTTCCAGGCTCTCTCTCCTGTTGTCTTCCTTCCTATATCACCCTTTTATACATGCTGCTCTACTCTTCTTCCTTAACTTGTTCCCAGCTCACCCAGGTGCCAGAACAGCCGTGCTACAACACTGCCACCTGGTGGCTTTTTATACAATTCACATGCACATTATATAATACACTTATATTTTACACATTAAACATAGACCATAAGTGTTCCGGCTACTTCTGCAGGGATCGGCATAACCTCGACCCTCCTACATCTCCACAGTACATTCCCCCTCTTACATATAGTATGATGTTCCCCTCAGTATATTCCCCATACACAGTATGATGTCCCCACAGTACAATCCTCCTACACAGGATGATGCATCCACAGTACATTCCCCTCCACACAGTATGATACCCACCTCAGAATATTCCTCACACAGTATGATGCCCGCCTCAGAATATTCCTCACACACAGTATGATGCCCGCCTCAGACTATTCCTCACACACAATATGATACCCACCTCAGACTATTCCTCACACACAGTATGATACCCACCTCAGAATATTCCTCACACACAGTATGATGCCCGCCTCAGAATATTCCTCACACACAGTATGATGCCCGCCTCAGAATATTCCTCACACACAGTATGATGCCCGCCTCAGAATATTCCACACACAGTATGGAAAATCCCCAGAGTCTATAAGCCTGGGGATTACATGGTAGCATGAGCCCCCCCACCCTTTTTTCTTCTCTTTTTCCTCTTTTATGTTTTTCCTAGGTTCTGCGTTATTTTGATTTACTCAGTTGTTTTTTATATGGTATATGTGTGGATCGATAATTTTATTCTGACTGCAAAGGGTTAACAGTTGAAATATCAGCTGGTAACGCGAACAGGCTGAAACTGGTTTTTCCTCAGCCTGTTGCGCGCTTAATTTTGAATGGTTGATTGGTCACTGGTAGTTTTGAGCGGGAAGAAATTTGGATAAATTACAGCTGTTCTGGTCAGCTGTGTCAGTGTCACCTGTCAAGCAAGAAAAATCACTACATGGAGTCACTGTTCCTGCAGCTGCTTCGGAGGGCCGGCGATGAAGGCGGAGAAGATTGGCTTCGGTCCTGCTTGAGCTCCGGGTCGGCGGCGGCGGAGGTTCCAGCTTCGGTGCCAATGGCGGCAGCGGAGATGGCAGTGACGGCATCTCATGAAGCTTTTCAAGTGGAGAACGTCGGCGAGAATCGGCTGGTCCTGAAAAAGAAGAGGAGAATGGATGCTGCGGACTTACCGGTTGTCGCTTCCAGGAGGTCGGGCGGAGGATCGAGGAGAACATCTGCATCACATGAAGGCCGGGTTCGGAACAGGAAGGCGGCGGAAGTATCGCGGGAAGGCGGAGTCTCGGCGAGCGGTAGTTCAGCGGCATCGCGAGAGTTAAGGCGGAGCTGGCGAGATCAAGCGACCGCATCATCACGCGACTCCCAGCAACCTCTGCAATCCGCGTCATCAGGCGGTGCAGCGGCAGCGGTGGTGATTCCTTTCAGTACGCCGGCGGAGGCGGCGCCGGGTCAGCGCTCTTTACCACGCCCCTTGCAAAAGAGCTCAGCTGGGGCTGCGGTGGAGCTGTTGGCCTGGAGCGCTTCAGAAGGATCCGAAGACGATGGAAGCCCAGCCGGGGAGGCGTTTAGTGAAGACACCGCCGGAAGAGGATCGGTATCAAGGCCTGATCGCTCTGGTGAGAACTTTAATGTGCTTAATTGTAATAGGGAATCTGTGAAGGATGTTGTCTTTCAGACAATGTCTGAATTTTTTATGCATAGTGGTCGGCTGCCTGGGGGCTTTGTTCCTGAGGTGTCTCGGGAGGGGGCTCTGGGCTTAGCTGAGTCACATTTAAAGGAGGCACTAGTGTGTGAGATTTCGCCTTTGGGATTTCACCTTAGTGCCTCCGTTAAAGAAAAGATGGAATTTAGAGTATATTGATTTGTTTACCCTTCTCCCGGCGGTGAGAGAGCCTCAGCATAGGGCTGATAGGGCAGATAGTAAGCTTGAGGCTGAGAGTGAAAGGAAGAAGAATTTCAGGTCTTTTCACTCTTGGCTCCAGGCTTTCAGTATTTATGCTGCTGTCCTGAGTGAGAAATTCCCACATATGGGTGGTGGGTTATTTCATCACCAGGATATGATACTGGAGGCCTATCGTAGTTTTGGCGGGCTTGCCTGGCTTAATTATGATGAGGCCTTCAAGCAAAAGTTATCTGTGCACTCGTCTCTGAAGTGGGGCATTAAAGATGTGGGCCTTTGGCTGAACTTAATGCTGCCACAAAGGAGCACATTTTCTAGACAGCCGACTAATCAGATTGTTAAGCGGGGGGTGTGCTTCACTTTTAATGAGTCGTCGTGCAAATGGCAGGGTAAAGGTCCAGTCACACTAAACAACTTACCAGCGATCCCAACAACGATAGGGATCGCTGGTAAGTTGCTAGGAGGTTGCTGGTGAGATGTCACACTGCGACGCTCCAGCGATCCCACCAGCAACCTGACCTGGCAGGGATCGCTGGAGCGTGGCTACACGAGTTGCTGGTGAGCTCACCAGCAACCAGTGACCAGCCCCCAGCGCCGCGTCGAAGATGCTGCGCTTGGTAACTAAGGTAAATATCGGGTAACCAACCAGCCCACGCAGCTGCACGTGCAGAGAGCAGGGAGCAGCGCACACTGAACGCTGGCTCCCTGCTCTCCTAGTTACAGCACACATCGGGTTAATTACCTGATGTGTGCTGCAGCTAAATGTGCACAGAGCAGGGAGCAGCGCACACCGGGTGCAGCTGCACAGGGTACATATATAGGGTATATAGTACAGGGTGCAGCTGCACAGAGCAGGGAGCAGCGCACAATGCTTAGCGCTGGCTCCCTGCTCTCCTAGCTACAGCACACATTGGGTTAATTAACCCGATGTGTCCTGCAGCTACATGTGCACAGAGCAGGAGCCGGCACTGACAGTGAGAGCGGCGGAGGCTGGTAACAAAGGTAAATATCGGGTAACCAAGGACAGGGCTTCTTGGTTACCCGATGTTTACTGTGGTTACCAGCCTCCGCAGAAGCCGGCTCCTGCTGCCTGCACATTTAGTTGTTGCTGTCTCACTGTCACACACAGCGATCTGTGCTTCACAGCAGGACAGCAACAACTAAAAAATGGCCCAGGACATTCAGCAACAACCAACGACCTCACAGCAGGGGCCAGGTTGTTGCTGGATGTCACACACAGCGACATCACTAGCAACATCGCTGCTACGTCACAAAAGTTGTTCGTTAGCAGCGATGTTGCTAGCGATGTTGCTTAGTGTGACGGGGCCTTAACTGCCGTTTTCGACACAAGTGCTCGTTCTGTGGCGGGGTGCACCCCTTGTTTAAATGCTTCAAGAAGCATGGTCAGCCCAATGTACCGGTGTCTGGAAGCAGGGAGCATTTTTTCAAGGGCCCCGACGCCGGTGAGCCTGGAAAAAATGCTTCCATGTCTAGGACGCTTCAAAATCTTTTCCTGAGGGAGACTCAACTCCATTGTTGCAGAATCCAACACAATGCCCAAAAACTCTAACCTGGTACAGGGAAAAATGAGATTTGCCGTGACGTGGCGAAGCAGCTCAAGAAATTGCAATTTTTTGCCAAAAATCTCAAAATTTTTAAAATAAGTACAGTTTGGAATGTTTAGTGCCGCAGTGCACATTTGGTGCTGGCTTTTTGTTTTTTCTTCATTGAATTGGTCGGTGGTTGACCTCCACCTTGCTATGCACCCCAATTTGGGATGTATTCCATCTGTCTGGATTTTGGCGGTTGGTGACTGTTCACATTAAGTCATCAGGCTTTGTCCACAGGCTATTTACTTCATGCAGCATTTGCTTGGACCTGTCCCGCCCACAGCCATGACTCAGTCATGGGTACGGGATTGAAATAGACCAGGTGAGTGCTGCTAAGAGCAGTTCTACTATTCATATGTGAGGCCGTATGGCACATTTTATAAAAATATTTTAGTGTAGGACTGCTTCAAATGAGATTTGCCGTGACGTGGCGAAGCAGCTCAAGAAATTGCAATTTTTTGCCAAAAATCTCAAAATTTTTAAAATAAGTACAGTTTGGAATGTTTAGTGCCGTAGTGCACATTTGGTGCTGGCTTTTTGTTTTTTCTTTAGTAAGATGTCTAGTAGAGGGGCTACAAGGACACTAAACTTCAGGAAAGCAAATTTTAAACAGTTGATCTTAGTGCAATAAACTGGGATGATGTACTAAGTAATAAAAGTACACAAAGCAAATGGGAGACTTTTATGAGCATCCTGAATAGGGCTTGTGCAGAAAATATACTCTATGGGAACAAACATGCTAGAAATAGGAGGAAACCCCTATGGCTAAATAGAGCTGTAAGGGAAGCAATAAAAGAAAAACAGAAAGCCTTAAAAGAATTAAAGAGGGTATGTAGTGATGAGGCATTATATAATTATAGAAAATTAAATAAAATATGTAAAAAGCAAATTAAGTTAGCTAAGTTTGAGACAGAGAGACTCATTGCAAGAGAAAGTAAAAATAATCCTAAAATATTCTTTAACTACATAAACAGTAAAAAACTGAAAAGCGATAGTGTTGGCCCCCTTAAAAATAGTCTTGGTGAAATGGTGGAAGGGGATGAGGGTAAAGCCAACCTGCTGAATGACTTTTTTTCTACGGTTTTTATACAAGAAAATGCCATGGCAGATGACATGACCAGTGATACCATAAATTCACCCTTGAATATTACCTGCTTAACCCAGCAGGAAGTACGCCGCCGCCTCGAAATCACTAAGGTTGACAAATCTCCGGGCCCGGATGGCATACACCCCAGAGTACTACAGGAATTGAGTTCTGTCATAGATAAACCATTATTTTTAATCTTCTCAGATTCCTTAATAACAGGGTCGGTACCGCAGGACTGGCGCATAGCAAATGTGGTGCCAATATTCAAAAAGGGGACAAAAACTGAGCTGGGAAATTATAGGCCGGTAAGTTTAACCTCTACGGTTGGTAAAATCCTTCAGGGTTTCTTGAGAGATGCTATACTGGAGTATCTCAAGAAAAATAACCTTATGACAGAGTATCAACATGGGTTTATGAGGGATCGATCCTGTCAAACTAATTTGATCAGCTTCTATGAAGAGGTAAGTTCAAGTCTGGACCAGGGAAATGCAGTGGATGTTGTGTATATGGACTTTTCAAAAGCTTTTGATACGGTGCCACACAAAAGGTTGGTACATAAAATGAGAATAATGGGGATAGGGGAAAATATGTGTAACTGGGTTAAAAACTGGCTCAGTGATAGGAAACAAAGGGTGGTTATTAATGGTATGTACTCGGACTGGGTCTCAGTTCATAGTGGGGTACCACAGGGGTCAGTATTGGGCCCGCTTCTTTTCAACATATTTGTAAATGACCTTGTTGGGGGCATGCGGAGTAGAATTTCAATATTTGCAGATGATACTAAACTCTGCAGGGTAATCAATACAGAGGAGGATAATTTTATATTACAGGGAGATTTATGTAAATTGGAGGATTGGGCTGAGAAGTGGCAATTGAAGTTTAATGTAGATAAATGTAAGGTCATGCACTTGGGTAGAGGAAATAACATTTATGATTATGTACTTAATTGTAGAACACTGGGTAAAACAGACACAGAAAAAGACTTGGGTGTATGGGTGGATGGTAAACTTCACTTTAGTGGACAGTGTCAGGCAGCTGCTGCCAGGGCTAATAAAATAATGGGATGTATTATAAGAGTTATAAGTGTTCATGAAAAAAATATACTTCTACCTCTGTACAAGTCACTAGTGCGACCGCACTTAGAATACTGTGTACAATTCTGGTCACCGATATATAAGAAGGACATAGCTGAACTGGAGAGGGTGCAGAGAAGAGCGACCAAGATTATTAGAGGAATGGGTGGGCTGCAATACCAAGACAGGTTATTACACTTGGGGTTATTTAGTTTGGAAAAACGAAGGCTTAGGGGGGATCTAATCACAATGTATAAATATATGAGGGGACAGTACAGAGACCTTTCCAAAGATCTTTTTACACCTAGGCCTGCGACTGGAACATGGGGGCATCCGCTACGTCTTGAGGAAAGAAGGTTTAATCATAATCACAGACGAGGATTCTTTACTGTACGAGCAGTGAGACTATGGAGCTCTCTGCCACATGATGTTGTAATGAGTGATTCACTACTAACATTTAAGCAGAGCCTGGACGCCTTTCTTGAAAAATGTAGTATTACCAGTTATGTATATTAGATTTTATGACAGGGTATTGATCCAGGGAACTAGTCTGATTGCCGGATGTGGACGAAGGAAGGAAATTTTTTCCCCATTGGAACTTGTTTGCCACATTGGGGTTTTTTTTTGCCTTCCTCTGGATCAACATGTTAGGCTACGGGTTGAACTAGATGGACTTAAGGCCCTGTCACACACAGAGATAAATGTACGGCAGATCTGTGGTTGCAGTGAAATTGTGGACAATCAGTGCCAGGTTTGTGGCTGTGTACAAATGGAACAATATGTCCATGATTTCACTGCAACCACAGATCTGCCAAAGATTTATCTCTGTGTGTGACGGGGCCCTTAGAGTCTCCCTTCAACCTTACAAACTATGATACTATGAAATCAGTCAATGTGCAGCTTGACGCTGTTAGGTTGCACATTGAGTTTGTTGAATGATGAGATTGACCATAGTGCAGCCTCAGTCAGCTATGCATCGTTTGATTTAGCTGTTGATTTATTAAGGAAGTTTGGTAATGGTGCATTGCTGGCTAAAGCTGACATTAAGTCTGCCTTTCGGTTACTAACTGTTTGTCCTTCCGGTTTTAATTCATTGGGTTTTTATTTTGATTCAGGGTTTTATTTTGACAAATGTTTGCCCATGGGTTTTTCACTTTCTTGTTTTTATTTTGAATCTTTTTCTACATTCTTACATTGGGTAGTTCAGGAATCAGTGGGAGAAGGGGGGGGGGTTTACATTACCTAGATGATTTTTTGTTTGTTGGGGATCGGCTGTCAGGGAGTTGTTTGGAATTGTTAGGTAATTTCATCCGCATGTCAAGTTTTGGGGTACCTTTGGCAAGTGATAAGACGGTTTTTCCCTGTACCAGGTTAGAGTTTTTGGGCATTGTGTTGGATTCTGCAACAATGGAGTTGAGTCTCCCTCAGGAAAAGATTTTGAAGTTAAAGGGTATAATTGTTTGTTTGTTGAGCAGGGAGAAGGCTACGTTACGGGAGTTTCAATCTCTGTTAGGGAGCCTTAATTTCGCGTTGAGGATTATACCTATGGGTAGGGTGTTTTCTAGGAGATGGTATGATGCTACCAAAGGGGTGAAGTCAGCGAATTTGCATATTAGGGTGTCGAGGGAGATTAAGACTGATCTGCAGGTATGGTTAGAATTTTTAGAACCATTTAACGGTTTTTGTTGTGTGCAGAGTGACTTTGTCTCATCGATGGACCTGGCACTGTCTTTTAGTGTGGCAAGTGGTTTTGGTTTTGGTATTGTGTTTGGTTCTCACTGGTGTGGAGGGATCTGGCCTACTGATTGGCGTGCGAAAGGTTTGTTGAGCAAAAGAGTTGTCTTGGAGTTATTTCTGTTGTTTGTTGTTATTTCGCTATGGGGTGAAATGCTGTCCAATAAACGTATTCTGTTATATTCGGACAGCCAAGGATTGGTTTTCTCGGTAAATTGTCTTTCTTCAAAGTGTCCAGTTTTGTGTTGCTTGCTTAGGAAGCTGGTTGTTTTGTGTCTTAAGTATAACATTTTGCTTAAGGCGCGTCTTGGGTTATTAAAGGCTAACCCTGCTGTTGATCATCTATCTTTTCAGAGGTTGGAGGAATTTCGGGCGTGTTTGCCAGGGGCAGACTCAGAAGTAACCCTTTGCCTGTTTGCAATTTCGAGTTAATCCCATTTTATATAAGGAATTCTTTGTCGCCAGCTACATGGAAGTCGTATTCTGATGCATGGTTGAAGTGGGTGCAATTTTGTGAGGAGAATGGCTTTGAAATTATTTCGTCTGATGTTCAGGTGTTTTTGCAGTTTATTAGTTTGCATGTGGTAGGTGGTTATAGTTATTCTTCTATTCATAAAAGTTTATCAGGGGTTTCGTTCTTTTTTAAGCTAAATGGAAAGGAATCTTTGTTTAAGCATTTTTTCAGTGTGCCAGTGTTTAAAGGGATTGAAGAGGGTATCGTTTACGCCAGATACTAGGCGTCCGATATCTTTTGATTTGTTAAAAGGATTATGGGGTATCCTCAGTGAGGTTTGTGTTGACCACTTTGAGCTTACTTTATTTAGAGCCATTTTTGTTGTTTCTTTCTTTGCAGCATTACGTATAAGGGAAGTGGTTTCCGCTAATAGAAATAGTTCCGCTAATAGAAATAGTTCATCGGGTTTATTGCGTGAGGATTTAGTTATAAAAGGACAGTTTCTAAAATCTAAAACAGATCAACTTGGGAAAGGTGTTTCTTTGAAGTTAAAGGCCATACCTGGTTGTCCGGTTTGTCCAGTTGCTAATTTGTCCAATTGGGCTCTTATTCGTCCTGATCTAGGGGGTGTTTTTTTTTACATAGGGATGGTTCTTCTGTTTCCTGGTTCCAGTTTTCTGCAATCTTATGTGCTATGTGCGCACAGTGCGTTTTTCGCTGCGTTTTTGCGCATTTTTCGGGTGCGTTTTTGGCCTCAAAACTGCAGGACTTTGCTTCCCCAGCAAAGTCTATGAGTTTTAATTTTTGCTATCCGCACACATCGGTTTTTTTTCAGCTGCGTTTTTGTGGTGCCACAAAAACGCAGCATGTCAATTATTCCCGCGTTTTTCACTGCGCTTTTCATCCATTGAGTTCAATGGGATGTTGAAATACGCAATGAGAAACGCGTTTTGGTGCATTTTGAAGACCAAAAACGCAGCTATAAACGCAGGAGGTGGGTAGTAAAGTGACGTGTACAGGAAGAGGATTCCTTCTGTCAGTATATACAGAAGCGTGAATCCTCCCGGTACCGTCACCGCCGCTTCCACCTCCCGTCCTGTGCATGTATGCTGCCGTGCGGCGCCATGTCTGGGCGGGAGGTGGAAGCGGCTGCGAAAACAAAAGTTAACAGTAGAAAAAAAAAGTTATACTCACCTGTCTGCAGACTCCCGGTGCCATGCCCGCTCCCATCTCCTCTCACGGTATCGCCACCCCCGCTCCGGCTGTGTGCAGACGGCCGGGAAACCTCCGATGGATGCAGGACCTGGCGATGGATCACCTGATGCAGTCACCTGACGCATCAGGTGATCGTAAGTATCGCGGTGACGCGGGCGCCCGGCCGGTATCAGCGGATGCGTCAGGAGACTTCATCCCTGATTACCGGCAGCTGCTGCAGTGATCGGACGGGATCAGACTCCCACCCCATCGCTGCAGGAGCTGCCGGTAATCAGCACATAAGTGAGTATTATTTTTTTTATTTTTTTTGCACCGATGCATCAGCTGATTGTATAATCGGCTTTTATACAATCAGCTGATGTGTGATGGGATTCAGGCACTTGATCCTGACACATCATCTGATCGCTTTGCCTTCCAGCAAACCGATCAGATGATATTGGATCCGGATTGGACGGCGCGGGACCCTGACCCAGGATTACTGCAGAGGGGGGGTTCTTTATTTCAATAAAGATGGAGTCACTAATTGTGTTGTGTTTTATTTCTAATAAAAATATTTTTCTATGTGTTGTGGGTTTTTTTTATCTTTACTAGAAATTCATGGTGGCCATGTCTAATATTGGCATGACACCATGAATTTCGGGCTTAGGGCCAGCTATACAGCTAGCCCTAACCCCATTATTACCCAGCGAGCCACCCGGCTTCAGGGCAGCTGGAAGAGTTGGATACAGCGCCAGAAGATGGCGCTTCTATGAAAGCGCCATTTTCTGGGGTGGCTGCGGGACTGCAATTCACAGCGGGGGTGCCCAGAAAGCATGGGCACCCTGCACTGTGGATTCCAATCCCCAGCTGCCTAGTTGTACCCGGCTGGACTCAAAAATTGGGCGAAGCTCACGTCATTTTTTTTTTAAAATTATTTCATGAAATTCATGAAATAATTTAAAAAAAAAGGGCTTCCCTATATTTTTGGTTCCCAGCCGGGTACAAATAGGCAGCTGGGGGTTGGGGGCAGCCCGTACCTGCCAGCTGTACCCGGCTAGCATACAAAAATATGGCGAAGCCCACGTCATTTTTTTTGTTTGAGGGGGCAAAGAAATCCTGAATACAGTCCTGGAAGGAGGATGCTGAGCCTTGTAGTTCGACAGCTGCTGTCTGCTCTCCTGCATACACTATTGGATGGAGTATGCTGAGCCTTGTAGTTCTGCAGCTGTCTGCTCTTCTGCATACACTAGTGGAGAATGAAGAACACATTGAAGAAGGAAATGACATCAGACCTTTTTTTTTTTGTTCACTGATAAAAAACGCATAAAGACGCAGTGAGCAAAAACGCAGCAAAACGCAGCAAAAAACCGCACCAAATCGCGGCAAAACGCGTGCGTTTTTTGCCACCGCGTTTTTTTGCCGCGGGTGCGTTTTTGTGCGGTTTTAGCGGCCAAAAACGCACAAAAACGCAGCGTCAAAAAAACGCAGTGTGCGCACATAGCCTTAAAAAATGCTTGGGGAAACTGGGGCTGGATGGTGGAGGTTATTCATCCCATTCATTTAGAATTGGAGCTGCAACAGAAGCTGCTAGTGCGGGTCTAGGTGTTAAGAAGATACGCAATATTGGAAGATGGTCTTCAAATAGGTACAAATTATATGTCCGTCCTAATCTATTGTGATTTATTTATGTTTTTCTTCAATTATTCTAGGCCCACTAGTCATCTGGCTGTTCGGGCACTCGTTCATCCACTGGGCTCAGATCAGAGCTTCAAGTAGAATTTATTCAGAAAACCTTTCGTTTAATGTGGACTCTGTTAATGTCTTTTGGTTTGGTGTTAGGGGCTTGAGAATTGAAAATTTGGTCTGTAGTGTTAAAAAGTTCATCGGTCGTTACCCTACTCCCGATTTATTGATTTTTCACATAGGGGGTAATGATCTAGGTAGAATAAAAACACTGGATTTAATGGGTCAATTATTGAGGGATTTTTCTTTAATTCAGAATATGTTTCCAGGTGCTTCGTTAATTTCTTCTGAAATAGTACCTCGTCTGATTTGGAGTAGTAGGGAGCTAGTTTTTATGGAAAAAATCCGGAAAAGAGTGAATATGTCAATGAGTAATGAATAAGTATTTGCAAAAAATAGGTGGTTTTTCTTACAGGCATATTGATTTAGAGGGTTATATTCAGGGTTTGTATAGAGGGGATGGGGTCCATTTATCAGAAGTGGGTCTTGATATTTTTAATCTAGAGATGCAATATGCAATTGAGCAATGGCTGTGTTGTTTGGGGGGCCTGCGTATCTGTGATACTTAGGCCGGGTGGAAAAAATCACCCAACTTTCGTTGGGTGGATTTATGGTTCGGTATGTTTATATGGATATGTAAATTTTTGGTACTTTTTGGAAAGTATTTATTTATGGAAAAGTATTTAATTTATTTAAAGTTATACATTTTAACGTAACCATTAATAAAACAACACGGCCATTTTTGCCAATGCATCTCTGGTGTCATGTGTATTTATTTTAACTGGTTGAATGTATGTGTATGTGGGCTCTATGCTACCATGATACCCACCTCAGAATATTCCTCACACACAGTATGATGCCCGCCTCAGAACATTTCTCAAACACAGTATGATGTCCCTACCATACAGTCCCCTACACAGTTTGATGTCTCCACAGTTCATTTCCCACAGTATGATGCCCCCCTTAATATATTCCCCACAGTATGATGTCCCCACAGTACATTTCTCCTATATGGTATGATTACTTGACAGTACATTCCCCCACACAGTATGATGCCTCCACAATGCATTCCCCACACTCACACACAATATGATACCCCTCAGTATATTCCCCACACACCGTATGATACCTCCACAGTACATTCCCCTATAAACTCTGTCCCCCTGACTAAATCCAATCTTTCATCACTTTCAATAACAAGATAAAAAAGTGCAAAATAGAAAGTAACAAGAAGTCACAATATCATAGTAGTAATAAGCAAATCTAAAGTATCAGAGCTAAATAATATTTGCATTAAAGCACAAAATTACCAATATAAAATGCAATAAGGCTCAATTTCATGAACTTCCTTATTTTCCGTACTCTGGAGAGAAGAAATATTTCCTGGGAAGAACAAAGCATGTCAGATCTAGCGGGGTAGAAATGACAGCTCAAATTTAATGGGGGCATTCAGGAATCCCTGCATTTTTGTAACTTCAATTTCTGTTAATTTAATCGGTGAAGTAAGTTCAAAGTTTTGCAGGATGGTATTAAGAAAGATAAAAAGTTGAATTCGGGCCAAATTCTCCCCTGGGCAGATTCGTTTTCCTGTAAAGAAAGATAAGATCTTAAAAGAAATACATACATACAATATTTTATATAGACTTAGGCCTAAGCCACACGGCGAGAAAAACTGTGCGAGTGGAGTGCGATAAAATATCGCATTCCCCTCGGACCAATTCTAGCCTGTGTGTCAGCACACATGAACGATTATTTTCTCAGCCCTAATCGGACCGAGAAAACAATCGCAGCATGCTACGATTGTAAGCCGAGACTCTTTCTCTCGCACCCATTCAAGTAAATGGGGCGAGAGAAAAATCGCACTGCACTCGCGGTACACCGGTGTACTGCTAGTGCAGTGCGAGAATGGCAATAGCCGGCTACGCAGGAGAGAGGGAGAGAAATCCCTCCCTCCCCTCCTGAGTGCCGGCCCGCCCCCCGCAGCTGAGAAAAACTGTGCGAGTGGAGTGCGATAAAATATCGCATTCCCCTCGGACCAATTCTAGCCTGTGTGTCAGCACACATGAGCGATTATTTTCTCAGCCCTAATCGGACCGAGAAAACAATCGCAGCATGCTACGATTGTAAGCCGAGACTCTTTCTCTCGCACCCATTCAAGTGAATGGGGCGAGAGAAAAATCGCACTGCACTCGCGGTACACCGGTGTACTGCTAGTGCAGTGCGAGAATGGCAATAGCCGGCTACGCAGGAGAGAGGGAGAGAAATCCCTCCCTCCCCTCCTGAGTGCCGGCCCGCCCCCCGCAGCTGAGGTCTGCTCGCACGAACGGACCTTAGTAGCAAGGACACACGCATGACACTCTGCTCTGCTGTACTGCCAGCACGAGCTGAGTGTCATGCAAGTGGATCGCAGTAGTGCCCGTGTGGCCCCAGCCTTAGTACCATTTATTAATTTCTGGTTTACATGTGTTCCTGAATGACGTCTACTTTCTAACCAAGAATATCTCATCTAACACAGTAAAGGTGACCGGTAGTGATGGGCGACATTATTCTACTGGAATTTAATTCTATTCAATTCAAATTTTTTAAAAAATCTGTATTCAATAGAATTGTTCGCAATTTGCTCCACACAAACTCAGAAAAATGGTGGCCAGTCATAAAAAATATATAAAAAGAAGTTATAGCATTTATAAGAAGTTAAGAAAAAATAAAAGTCCAGTTGGTTTCTAAAGAAATTGGATGTGCAAGAATCACCAACGAGACTCATCAATAATGTTGACGACCTAGACGTGAGTTTGGATCAGTAGATCCTTAAAGGTCTGGTTTGAAACTAAAATCTTTATCACTAGCCTTTCTAGATAATTTACATTTTCTACTATATGTTATATACTCCAGGTCCCAACAAGAGCTACCTGCTGAGAAAGGCAGGAATGCCTCATTCTTCTTGAACTTGCCGCTCTCATCCAAGAAATGGTTTGGATTAAACTCCCATGGAGAAGAAAAATGTTTGGGGTCCCGGTGAACGGTGCAGAGTAAGGGGTAAATGGCTGTACCCTGAGAAATGAAACAGACATTCTACTAATTATATATATTTTGCTATGAAGTCCCTTAGGATAATATACATATACATGATCACCTACCGTATGAGGTTTACTACACTGTGTGCAGAATTATTAGGCAAATGAGTATTTTGATCACATGATACTTTTTATATATGTTGTCCTACTCCAAGCTGTAAAGGCTGAGAGCCAACTACCAATTAAGTAAATCAGGTGATGTGCATCTCTGTAATGAGGAGGGGTGCGGTGTAATGACAGCAACACCCTATATAAGGTGTGCTTAATTATTAGGCAACTTGCTTTCCTTTGGCAAAATGGGTCAGAAGAGAGATTTGACAGGCTCTGAAAAGTCCAAAATTGTGAGATGTCTTGCAGATGGATGCCGCAGTCTTGAAATTGCCAAACTTTTGAAGCGTGATCACCGAACAATCAAGTGTTTCATGGCAAATAGCCAACAGGGTCGCAAGAAGCGTGTTGGGCAAAAAAGGCGCAAAATAACTGCCCATGAATTGAGGAAAATCAAGCGTGAAGCTGCCAAGATGCCATTTGCCACCAGTTTGGCCATATTTCAGAGCTGCAAAGTTACTGGAGTATCAAAAAGCACAAGGTGTACCATACTCAGGGACATGGCCAAGGTAAGGAAGGTGGAAAAACCACCACCTCTGACCAAGAAACATAAGATAAAACGTCAAGACTGGGCCAAGAAATATCTTAAGACTAATTTTTCAAAGGTTTTATGGACTGATGAAATTAGAGTGACTCTTGATGGGCCAGAGGCTGGATCAGTAAAGGGCAGAGAGCTCCACTCCGACTCAGACTCCAGCAAGGTGGAGGTGGGGTACTGGTATGGGCTGGTATCATCAAAGATGATCTTGTGGGACCTTTATGGGTTGAGGATGGAATGAAGTTCAACTCCCAGACCTACTGCTAGTTTCTGGAAGACAACTTCTTCAAGTAGTGATACAGGAAGAAGTCGGTATCGCTCAAGAAAAACATGATTTCACATGCATCCAACTACTCCACAGCATGGCTGGCCAGTAAAGGTCTAAAAGATGAAAAAATAATGACAGGGCCCCCTTGTTCACCTGATCTGAACCCCATAGAGAACCTGTGGTCCCTCATAAAATGTGAGATCTACAGGGAGGGAAAACAGTCCACCACTCGGGACAGTGTCTGGAGGCTGTGGTGACTGCTGCACGCAATGTTGATCATAAACAGATCAAGCAACTGACAGAATCTATGGATGGTAGACTGTTGAGTGTCATCATAAAGAAAGGGGGCTATATTGGTCACCAATTTTTTGCGTTTTGTTTTTGCATGTCAGAAATGTTTATTTCTAAATTTTGACCAGTTATATTGGTTTACCTGTTAAAAATAAACAAGTGAGATGGGAATATATTTGGATTTTATTAAGTTACCTAATAATTCTGCAGAGTAATAGTTACCTGCACAAACAGAATCCTCCTAAGATAGCCAAATCTAAAAAAAACAACCACTCCAACTTCCAAAAATATTAGGATTTGATAGTTATGAGTCTTTTGGGTTGATTGAGAACATAGTTCTTGATCAATAATAAAAAAAAATCCTCTAAAATACAAGTTGCCTAATAATTCTGCACATGGTGTATAAGAAAAATGCTTTTGATCTAATATTGCAAAAAAATTACATCAAATTAATGGAATTTAAAAAGGTTTTCTAGGGCTTCAGATAAATTTCCACAGTCATTACAGTCATAAACATGACAAAGCTGTCGGCTGAGTGTTTGTTCTGCTAACATCACTCTCCGGACTCCTCCATACTCAGGAATGCCCGGATCAGCCAAGAGCTCAAGTGTTCTATATGAGGCTACTTTCACACATCCGGCTTGAGCTCTGCGGCTCAATCCGGCTGTGCAAGCTATGCAACGGATGCGGTGAAAACACCGCATCCTTTGCATAAGTTTTTCCTTTGCGGCCAGTCCGGTTTTTGCCGCTTGCGGCATGCTACTGAGCATGCGCAGTGGCAAAAACCGCATGCGGCGGCCGGATGCGGTTATTGCCGCATCGCGCCGCATCCGGCCGCCATAGGCATGCATTGAAAAATGCGCCGCATCGGCCGAATGCGGCGCGATGCGGTTTTTTTTTCCGCACGAAAAAACGTGCCAGGCAACGTTCCATCCGGCCGCCACATCGGCTAAATCTGCCGCATGCGGCAAAAACCGGACGGAACGCAAGGCCATGCGGCACAATGCGGCACTAATTAAAGTCTATGCAGGAAAATCGCAACCGGCAGCAAAAAAAAACGGTTGCGATTTTCCTGCAAAGTGCCGGATTGTGCCGCATAGCAAAAACCGGAGGTGTGAAAGCAGCCCGAGAGGGACACTGACAAACTCCCCTGACAGCAGCTTATCTCTAGGGATAGGCCACTATAATTAAGCAACCTGGATCCTTCTCTCCCTCGACATCATCGGTCGTGGAAGAATTGTGAGGCCTCCAAACACATTAAAGGCCGCTTTACACGTTATGACATCACTAGCGATCGCACCTGCCCCGGTCGTGCGTGCGTCACGGGTAAATCGCTGCCCGTGGCAAACAATATCGCTAGTACGCGTCACACGCACATACCTTCCTAACGACGTCGCTCTGGCCGGCGAACAAACTCTTTTTTTAAGGGGTAGGTTTGTGTGGCGTCACAGTGATGTCACACAGCCGGCCACCAATAGAAGCAGAGGGGCGGAGAGCAGCCGCATTAACGTCATGCCCACCTCGTTGCCGGAGGACGCAGGAACGCTGTTGTTCGTCGTTCCCGGGGTGTCACACGTAGCGATGTGTGCTGCTTCAGGAACGACGAACATGTGGCGCCCTGGACAAGCCAGGGGCCACAGAGCACAACACCCACACACCCCACACTCCCGGTCAGGCACACCGAAGTCAGACACAAAACCCTTGTTGCCTTCCTCCAGGGGTTGATGTTCACACCAGGGGGTGGGCCAGGAGGTTGGCCCCGCCCACCGAGGAGTTCACAGTCCTGGAGGCGGGAAAAGTAGACAGTTCAGTTTGAGAGTGGAAAGTGAGAGGAAGTGAAGTGGTAGTGGAGCAACTAACTGACAGCGTCCGGGTGTGTGGCCCGGGCGGTACAGCAAGGTTGGCAGATGGTGGTGACCGTCTGCAGGAGTGGCCTATCGGAGTCTGCCGTAAAGACCGTGGATGGGCGGTGGCCCGGCGGTACCGGACCGGTACACAAAGAGAAGCCAACACCATCTGGCAGGGGCTTACGGACCCCAGCAAGGCTAGGAGTCGCCGTGAATTTGCCGAATTCGTTAGTGAAGGGAACCTCCTGGGTTTCCCAGCAGCCAAGTTCCGACAGAAGGCAACAGTCCGACCAAGAGAGGGAGACACCGCCACCGCCAAGGCAACAGTTTCCCAGGGCCAGAGCCTGCGGGCAAAAGGGGCTCCTCCAGCCCATATCCAAGCTGGGGAGCGGGTTACCGGTGGGAATCCATTGGAACCATCTACCGTACATAGGTGCAGGGAAAGGCAGTCACCATCAACCTGCCGGGAGAAACAACACCGCAGCCGTCTGTGGGACCCGTCCATCCAGCCGTGTGTTTTACCGAGAACTGTGTCCTCATCATTGTCTGAGTGAGTACCACCGTGCCGTGCGGCACAGCGCTGCCCCCGCGACCCTGCACCTCACCAGGCCCTGTAACCTGCCTGTCATCCATCCCTACCCCCATCACCGGGCCCCGGGACAACCAACCCCCTACCCACGGAGGGGAGAACTAACAACAAGGCTGCTCCCTGTCACCGCTCCCGAGATCCCCGTCTAGAGCAGCGGTGGTGTCACCAATATCACCACAACCGTGGGTGGCGTCACGGACAATAATCAAATCCCCACAATCAAAATCCCCTTTTCACTCACGGGCGAGGAGCGCCGCTCGAGTCCCCGGGATCCGGCCCACCGCTCGAGCCACCAACGAGCAGCGGCAGCAGCCGGACCCAAGCAGTGGGAGAGCGCAGCGTCCCCTCCTCCGCCCGCGACAAACATCCTGCGTCCAAAATGAGCAACGATATTTGGGAAAGGAATGACGTGTCAACAATCAACGATTTTTCTGTTTTTCGGATTGTGCAACAGGGGCGCTAGCGATGTCGCGGGTGAAAGTACCCGCCCCCATTGTTTGTGCGTCACGGGCAAATCGCTGCCCGTGCTGCACAATATCGCTAGGACCCGTCACACATACCTGCCTAACGACGTCGCTGTGGCCGGCGAACTGCCTCTTTTCTAAGGGAGCGATTCGTGCGGCGTCACAGCGACGTCACACAGCAGCCGTCCAATTGAAGCGGAGGGGCAGAGAGTAGCCGCAGGAAAGTGACGCCCACCTTGTTGCCGGAGGATGCAGGTACGGTGTTGTTCGTCGTTCCTGGGGTGTCACACGTAGCGATGTGTGCTGCCTCAGGAATGACGAAGAACCTGCATCCAGAACCATCAACGATATTTGGGATTTGAATGACATGTCAACGATCAACGATTTGGTGAGTATTTGTGATCGTTAGCGGTCGTTCGTACGTATCACACGCAAAGACGACGCTAACGAGGCTGGATGTGCGTCACGAATTCTGAGACCCCAACATCTTCTCGTTAGCGATGTCGTTGCGTGTAACGGGGCCTTTACTGGTGGTTGTTGTGCACTATTGCTATGAACAGTTGTTGTAATTTTTGTTGTCTTTTGTTGCTGCCTTCCTACTCTTGCTTTTCTCCTTAGGCTCATACTGTTTATTCCTGTGAGTTTTCAGTGTGTCTGAGTTTCGTTTTTCTCTTGTCTGCCTTAATCTGTCTTATGTTTCCGTCATACTCCTGCCCCTTCCTGCCCTGCGGGGGTTAGTAACAGATTAAATGTGTTCAAGAGAATAATAAGGCACAGAACTCTGGTGTTTCCAGCTTCAGGAGTAATCCAGAGGTCAAGGATAGCCTTGGGACCCCAAGCATGAGGGACAGTGTAAGAACCACTTGTCCCTTGCTATCCTACAGTCACATCATGACAAATATGTATGGGAACCTTAAAGTGACTAGCTCCACTCAATACACCTAGCCCCTCCTATGTATTACCTACCTTGGGGATCTGATAACCTCGAAATTGGATATCTCTCGTTACCATATGTGGGACATTCAGAGGAGCAATGTCACAAAATCTCTGGATCTCGTGGATGACTGCCTGCATGTAATGCATTTGCAATCTGTCATCAAAATTTGGCAACCGATTTCGTCCAAGCACTCGATCAATCTCATCATGGAGTTTAGCTGTAATTAAGATACACGTCTTTATTCTAGTAGATACAATTTGTGATTTCTAGACACGGCATCATGAGTTAATAATAAAAAAATCCTAAATAGTTTTACGTACTTAAAGGGAACCTGTCAGCAGAAATTTTGCTCTAAACCTAAAAGTTTCCCCCTCTGCAGCTCCTGGGCTGCATTCTAGCAAGGTTCCTATAGTTTTTGTGCCCCCTTTTAGACCAAATTAAATACTTTATAAAGTTGTACCTTTTGCTATGCAAATCTTCTAAATTATCCATGGGGGCGGGCTGTCTGGTGTCTCTTACTGTCCCTACTGCCGATTTACGCCGTCCCCCAACGCTCCATTTCATACCTCAGGACGCCGCCCAGTGCGCCCGAGGTCCCGCGCATGCGCCGTGTGACTGTACCGGAACTGTGCACTGTGTGCACAGTGTGACCGCTGGTGACGTGTTGCGCAGGCACGAGATTATGGGCGGCGCTGTGATTGTCATCAGCAAGTGCCCGCCCATAATCTCGTGCCCGCACTTTCCCCTCTGCCTGCCTCTAGCGTTCTGCGCAAGCCCAGGAGCTGCAGAAGGGGAAACTTTTAGGTTTAAAGCAAAATTTCTGCTGACAGCTTCCCCTTAATATAAAACTTAGCCTTTACCACTTTTCCAGATAGGATCATAACTGTATGTCCATTTCTAGTCTGAAAACAGCAACATGGACGTACAGCTATGATGACAAAGATAAAATCTAAAGACTAACTTTGCATTCAAAGTAATATTAAAAAAAGATGTATGTCTTAAAAATAAACTTAATATAGTATATGGTATTTAAATCAAACAGAGAAAAATATTTAAAAAATTGTACAAAATGTCAGAATTGCATTTTTTTTCTTAGAACACCCCTCCCCCTGCCAAAAAGATATTTTATATAAAAAAAATGGGCACCCTTTGCACACAGTCTTTCACATTGCCATTAAAGTGGTTTGATAGGGTAGAAGGAACTATTGGAAGAAATAAAGCAAAACAACATAAACGTTCAAAATTGAAAATAAACTAAAACCTTTCAGGGCAATTTTTCATTTCTGTATGTTTGTTTTTTTCTCCTTGTCTTCCAAGTGCCTTAATTTAGGGGGATGGGTTGTTTTTCATCAACACAGCTTTAAGGGGGCTTGTTTTTTTGCGGGTAAATAGGACATTTTGATCTTTTTTTATTGCATTTTTGTTGCATCATATTTTTCTTTTTTTTCTTTATAGAATTTATTGTTTTTATATTTGATTTTTTGTATTTCTCTATTTTAAAAAATACAAAAAGGTGGGTAATTTCTTTACAACATTTATTTTTTATATTTGATTTCTTGTATTTCTTTATTTTTTTAAATGCAAAAAGGGGAGTTATTTTAATTTCTCAATATTTTTAAAAACATTTTTATTTCTTTTTATTTTATTTCCTTTAAGTGACTGGAGCCTGTGATCTTTTCAATGCTTGTTCTATATATTGCAATATCATAGTATTGCAATATATAGTGTAAATGAAGATCTCATATGACGCTCATCCTGTGATTGGACTTCACAAGAATACCAGGATGACAGCTATGAGGATTGATGGTAACTCATCGAAAACCTGTGATATCTCATTTAAAATGTTGATGTCAGTGAATTACAGCAGCATCTAAATAGTTAAACAGCAGTGATCGGAGCCAGCACTGTTTGCTGCTGTTACAGGTAGGTGATGATGGCTGTTTAACACAGTCGGCATCTGTAGTAAGTGATGCAGGCTCAGCTCCTGAGCTCTCTCCACACATGCAGATGTGCACCAAGGATTATTAATCACTTACCTTGTACTTCAGGATACTTTAGTAAGATGAGCAGTCCAAATCTCATGGTGGTGTTCATAGTCTCTACACCCGCTATAAACAGATTACGGGTTATTATCAGGAGATTTCTTAAATGAAATTCAGTGCTGGGATTATTCTTCTCCTGTGCAAAAATCATTCATAAATATTTGTATTAATCCTTTCAGAATGAAAGATATTTTCACTGACAACTAAGGGGTACTTTGCACACTACGACATCGCAGGTGCGATGTCGGTGGGATCAAATCGAAAGTGACGCACATTTGGCGTCGCAGTCGATATCGTAGTGTGCAAATCCTTTTACACATGATTAACGAGCGCAAAAGCGTTGTTATCGTATGATCGGTGTAGGGTCCGACATTTCCATAATTTAGCAGCAGCGACGGTACGATGTTGTTCCTCGTTCCTGCGGCAGCACACATCACTGTGTATGAAGCCGCAGGAGCGAGGAACATGACCTTACTTGCGTCCCGGCTGCAATGCGGAAGGAAGGAGGTGGGCGGGATGTTTACGTCCCGTTCATCTCCGCCCCTCCGCTCCTATTGGCCGCCTGCCGTGTGACGTCGCTGTGACGCCGCACGACCCGCCCCCTTAGGAAGGAGGCGGGTCGCCGGCCAGAGCGACGCCGCAGGGCAGGTAAGTGCGTGTGAAGCTGCCGTAGCAATAATGTTCGCTACGGCAGCAATCACAAGATTGCTGCTGCGACGGGGGCGGGTACTATCGCACTCGGCATCGCAAGCATCGGCTTGCGATGTCGTAGTGTGCAAAGTACCGCTAAGACTATATTCAGACCATTGTTTGTCATGGTGCAAGCATGGACGGTGAGGGATGGAGTGACTGAACTCAGCAGATTCATAATCCTATATGGGACTGATCAGTTCATGTCAGAAGACCCAGGGGTAGTGTCATGGGCGTATCACGGTTGAGAGACAACCCTGTGGTGTTCATCTGCAGAAGGTCACTGTATTTGGCTGCACAAACTACTCTTTCATATTCCATCCTTTCCTCTGGAGTGTGAATGGAGTTTTGTGTGTCTATTTTGTTGGGGTTTACTTTTTCCCCTTTAGGACCCTGCAGAGATCTTTTCCTTTTAACTGTTAATCATTATCCCTCACACTCTGTCTTTATATACCTGCTTTTCCCCTTGGTATGTTGCTGATGATAGAATTAAGTTTCCATATGGTCCTGATTGCATGCAGTCGGCTTGTAATAATCTGGGGAGACGTTGTTGTATGTTACTGTTCATCTCCCTAAAGCTGGGTTTACACACTGCAACATCTCAAACGACATCGCTGTAACGTCACCGGTTTTGTGACGCAATAGCGATGTTGTTTGCGATGTTGCAGTGTGTGAATCCTATCAGCGACCCGGCCCCTGCTGTGAAGTTGTAATCGTTACAAATCGTTCAGGACCATTCCTAGGTCCTTTGTTTCCCGCTGTGCAGCATGAAGTTTCAGTGTGTGAAGCCTTTTCAGCGACTTTGTTAGCAACTTCCCTTTCAAAAGGCTGCTTATCAACGTCCCCAACAACCAGCTAGGTCGCTCTGCAGGTCCGGATCGCTGTTGAGTTGTTGGCCAGGTTTGCCTGTTTGAACGCTCACCAGAGACTTAGCAGAGACTTAGGGAGGTCGCTATTGCGTCACCAAACCGGTGACGTTACAGCGATGTCCTTTGCGATGTTGCAGCGTGTAAACCCAGCTTAAGTCATCTTGGAACTAAGTTGTTTGTTTGCCTTATCCTGTTTGATTTCCTTGTGTGTTCTTTAGGAGTTAGTAGTGTTGACTTATGCTCATCCCGCTCATTCGTTACCTGAGGCCCTGTTCAGGGTCAGCCAGGGCCAGGTATCCTGCTCGGTGCATAGGTGGGGACCCTATCTAGGACATCAGGCTAGCCAGGGGCCAGCGGAAGGTTTTTATCAGGGGTCACCATCTCCCCCTCCCCTAGATACAGGGTTTCCGTCTTTTCTTCACTCTCCCTCTTCACCGTTCACTCGGTATTTCCCCATACTTAGTATGACAGACAGTCTGTGCTCAGACCATGACAAACAGATGTGTGAATCTAGCCTTAGCAGGATTTTCTGGCAATAGTTTACTCCTTTCTATTGTGTATACATGTGTATTTGTATATGTGAGTGTATAATGTGTAGAGTGCATACGTATTTTGTGTATACATGTGTATGGAATATGCATCTATGTGTGTGTAATTGTATTTATTTGTGTAATCATGTTTTTTCTAGGTTTAGCTTCTACATAGTTTCATCTGGTGGCACTATCACGTTTATCCTATTATATAGATAAGAAGCTGACAACTCTCAGAGAACAACTAGAAAAAAAATGGGAAACCTCCTGGACTCCTATAAAACAGCTCTTCTGTAAGGTTTCTCATTCATGAGATGCTCTTACAGAGCTCAGAGGTCCAATCACAAATTCAGGGGATGTGTGTATAATGTGCAAATGTTTGCAATGTGTATACCTGCTTGTGTATATGTGGACAATATGAATGTGTGTAACGTAATATATGTACAGTTTTCGCATATACATATGTAAATCTAATATATAAAGCTCAGTGTGTGTGTGTGTGTGTGTGTGTGTGTGTGTGTGTGTGTGTGTGTCTGCTAAAGGAATCTGCACCGTCGCATTTACAATCACGAAATTTTGCACAGACACCCCATGTGACCCAGGGAACGTCATAGACTATGTTTGGGCGGGAAAATTTAACCCCGAGCTTTACAGTTAGTCTACAAAAATCCTGCAGCCATTAAACTGAATGGAGCTGGGAGCTATAGGCTATAAATAGCAACTGTCAGTGGTTGCTATAGGAACAAAATAAACTTTTAGTATAAGATAGGATAGACGGATAGAGAGAGACAGAAAAAGACAGACAGAGAGAGACAGACTGGCAAAGAGACAGCCAGGCAAAGAGACAGCCAGGCAAAGAGACAGAGCGGGCAAATAGACAGCCAGGCAAAGAGACAGCCAGGCAAAGAGACAGCCAGGGCAAAGAGACAGAGCGGGCAAATAGACAGAGCGGCCAAAGAGACAGAGCGGTCAAAGGGACAGAGCGGCCAAAGAGACAGAGCGGGCAAAGGGACAGAGCGGGGAAAGAGACAGACCTGGAGAGAGACAGCCCGGCAAAGAGACATCCGGGCAAAGAGACATCCGGGCAAAGAGTCAGCCGGGCAAAGAGTCAGCCGGGCAAAGAGACAGACGGGCAAAGAGACAGCCCTAGAAAGAGACAGACTGGCAAAGACAGCCGAGCAAAAAGACAGCTGAGCAAAGAGACAGCCGGGCAAAGAGTCAGCCGGGCAAAGAGACAGACGGGCAAAGAGACAGCCCTAGAAAGAGACAGACTGGCAAAGACAGCCGGGCAAAAAGACAGCCGAGCAAGGAGACAGCCGGGCAAAGAGACAGCCGGGCAAAAAGACAGCCGGGCAAAAAGACAGCGAGGCAAAAAGACAGCGAGGCAAAAAGACAGCGGGGCAAAAAGACAGCCGGACAAAGACACAGACGGGCAAAGAGACAGATGGGCAAAGAGACAGCCGGGCAAAGAGACAGAGAGACAGATACAGAGATTGAGACATTTAGACTGATGCAAATACAGAGAGATAGAAACAGACAGACAAGGAAAGAGACAGACAGCGAGACACACAGACAGCGACACACAGACAGAGACTGGGAGAGAGACAGAGAGACAGGTACTATCCCGGGCAACGCCCGTGTACTACAGCTAGTTTGATATATCACTATTTTGGCATCTTTTTCAGATTCCCCAACCTCTGTTACATAGATTTGACGTCATATGCATGGCACATGTGGACTGACCCTAAATGTTCATGCTTGGGATGAGTCCCATTTAAAAATTTAATAAGGGGCTTTATTTTATCCAGGTTTAGCTCTTACATAGCTTCATCTGGTGGCACTTTGTTTCCTAATATATAAATACCTCTTCCATTTTGATGAGGAAACTGTCAATAAAATGTCTGGGTGAGGTGGGATCCAGAGTCTCAAGGCTGCTCTTCACCCTGTCATGTACAAATTCGATCATATCCTTCGAAAGCCAAGTGAACCGCTGCTGAAGACGAAGAAAGTGTCTCACAAATGTGGGAAGTATGGTCAGCAACTGTTGAGTTCCAAAAAAAAGACAAATGTCAAATTGCTATACTATTCTTCTCATGCCTCAGATTTAATCCAGCAGTCTCCTGTGCTGTGGTTCATTTCCCTCTCCACTGAGCCACAGTCAAGTTTGGTCGCTGTCCTGGTTCTGAACACTTTGTTTGTGTTCATTGCCTTTCTGTCCACAAGTGTTTCCAATGCTGTAATTCAGTCTGCACTATCATCAGGCAGGTGTAACTATTTGAAGCTTGCATTTCCCGCTGGTGATATTTCGGAAAAAAACCCAATTACATGCTGTCTGCCAAGTGCTTTCCTGGCAGTTACTTTTGGTCTACATCCTTTTTCATTCTGCACATTCCCCCATATTCTTTAGACGTTAGGTGATACTCTCGATGGCCGCTTAGGATGCAAAGATCCGAGTGATCATCTAAATAATCCAGTTAGAGTTGTTTTAGTCTGTGATGGCGTCTTTAGGGACTGTGCAGCTGGGACCTCTGGACTGTACAAGAATTGCGCGGCTCAGGTGCAGTAGTTTTGAGTTAGACATTGGTTTAGTTTTTTCTACGTGCGCACGATAGTGCGCATAACAATTCTTTTTAGTCAAATATCAGAGAAATTAACTTAGCTACAGTGCTGGCCAAAAGTATTGGCACCCCTGCAATTCTGTTAGATAATACTCAGTTTCTTCTTGAAAATGATTGCAATCACAAATTCTTTGGTATTATTATCTTCATTTATTTTACTTGCAATGAAAAAACACAAAAGAGAATGAAACAAAAATAAAATCACTGATTATTTCACACAAAACTCCAAAAATGGGCCAGACAAAAGTATTGGCACCCTTAGCCTAATACTTGGTTGCACAACCTTTAGCCAAAATAACTGCGAACAACCGCTTCCGGTAACCATCAATGAGTTTCTTACAATGCTCTGCTGGAATATTAGACCATTCTTCTTTGCAAACTGCTCCAGGTCCCTGAGATTTGAAGGGGGCCTTCTCCAAACTGCCATTTTGAGATCTCTCCACAGGTGTACTATGGGGTTCAGGTCTGGACTCATTGCTGGCCACTTTAGTAGTCTCCAGTGCTTTCTATCAAACCATTTTCTAGTGCTTTTTGAAGTGTGTTTTGGGTCATTGTCCTGCTGGACCCATGACCTCTGAGGAAGACCCAGCTTTCTCACACTGGGCCCTACATTATGCTGCCAAATGTGTTGGTAGTCTTCATACTTCATAATGCCATGCACACGGTCAAGCAGTCCAGTGCCAGAGGCAGCAAAGCAACCCCAAAACATCAGGTAACCTCCGCCATGTTTGACTGTAGGGACCGTGTTCTTTTCTTTGAATGCCTCTTTTTTTTTTCCTGTAAACTCTATGTTGATGGCATTTCCCAAAAAGCTCTACTTTTGTCTCATCTGACCAGAGAACATTCTTCCAAAACGTTTTAGGCTTTCTCAGGTAAGTTTTGGCAAACTCCAGCCTGGCTTTTTTATGTCTCTGGGTAAGAAGTGGGGTCTTCCTGGGTATCCTACCATACAGTCCATTTTCATTCAGACGCAGACGGATAGTACGGGTTGACACTGTTGTACCTTCGGACTGCAGGGCAGATTGAACTTGTTTGGATGTTAGTCGAGGTTCTTTATCCACCATCCGCACAATCTTGCATTGAAATCTCTCGTCAATATTTCTTTTCCTTCCACATCTAGGGAGGTTAGCCACAGTGCCATGGGCTTTAAACTTCTTGATGACACTGCGCACCGTAGACACAGGAACTCTCAGGTCTTTGGAGATGGACTTATAGCCTTGAGATTGCTCATGCTTCCTCACAATTTGGATTTTCAAGTCCTCAGACAGTTCTTTGGTCTTCTTTCTTTTCTCCATGCTCAATGTGGTGCACACAAGGACACAGGACAGAGGTTGAGTCAACTTTAATCCATGTCAACTGGCTGCAAGTGTGATTTAGTTATTGCCAACACCTGTTAGGTGCCACAGGTAAGTTACAGGTGCTGTTAATTACACAAATTAGAGAAGCATCACATGATTTTTCAAATAGTGCCAGTACTTTTGTCCACCCTCTTTTTTATGTTTGGTGTGGAATTATAGCCAATTTGGCTTTTTGACAAATTTCTTTTGTTTTTTTCATTGAAGACAAATTAAAGGAAGATAATACCAAAGAATTTGTGATTGCAATCATTTTCAGGAAGAAACTGAGTATTCTCTGACAGAATTGCAGGGGTGCCAATACTTTTGGCCAGCACTGTACATAGCAGAGAGTTTACAGAGGGGGTTTCTGATGTCAAGGTGTGACTTTCAACCTAAAAAAATACATTTTCTAATATTTTCACCTGCCTGAATTGACTCTTGTGTTCACCTGGCCCCATCATAAGCAACAGGACACTTGTGTTCCTTATATTCTGAATTTATCTGTTTCTCCTTATACCAGAGTTTACATACTGAGACTATGTGTGGAGACTTGTCTATATGATTTATACACACTTCAGAATGAGTTACCTGACCCCAGGTAGAACTTGCAAGATAAAAGTAGTCATCCAAAATTTCAAATTTCTTGGTAAACTTCTGTTCCTTGTAGTCAAAATGAGCTCCAAATATGTAAGCACAGAGAACATTAGAAAAAGCATGTATGAGATACTTGGCGGGATCTACAGGATGGCCTGGAATAGAAGAAGACATTTCAGTCACACTGTTATCATGGTTTCTTAAAAGAAGTTGCTCGTCAAAGAATGGAAGCGGTGCTGTGCTGGCAAAAAAACTAATACTCATCACTGACCTCTATGGCCATACTGCAGCTTGCTGCCCACAATCTGTTTCTCTTTTTTTTACCTAAGCGGGAGGCATCTCCGGCTTCTTCACTATAGGCCAGGACTTCTGGTTGTGTCCAGGCCTTGGAGGTCACTCCAGATCATTAGGTCACAACGCACTTCTTGATGTCGCAAACTTGCAACACAGAGTGACTTCTGAAGCCTGGGTGTTGACGGAAGTCCTGGCCTATAGTGAAATGCCAAAGATGCCACCTGCAACAGCATAAGAAAATGAACCAGACGCTGGTCATCGAGCAGCAAAGTGGCCAGAGAAGTGAGCAATTGATAAGTATTATGTATTTAATTGTTTAACATCTTATGTTACAAATAGGAGTAGTATGTAAAGCAGTTGTTCGGAAGTTGGGAACTACCAGTATAGAGGTGTTGTAATCCTGCATTATGACTGCTGAAAAGTCCTCTTTACAGAACAGGAAGTTTGAGTCTGAAATAGGAAGTATGAGTCTGACGACAGGAAGTATGAGTGTGAGGACAGGAAGTATGAGTGTGAGGACAGGAAATGTGAGTCTGAGGACAACAGGAAGTATGAGTCTGAGGACAGGAAGTATGAGTCTGAGGACAGGAAGTATGAGTCTGAGGACAGGAAGTATGAGTCTGAGGACAGGAAGTATGAGTCTGGTGTTAGACTTAGTGATTTGAGTTAAAATATAAATAAATATACTGCATGCTGTGTTTTCAATTATATATATATATATATATATATATATATATATATATATATATATATATATATATCAATCAGTATATAGTGTGTTACATAGTTACATAGTTACTTAGGTTGAAAAAAGACCTAGGTCCATCTGGTTCAACATTTGGTCACTAAGTCATTTATAACCGGCAATGTTGTGTACTGAGGAAATCATCCAGCCCTTTTTTAAAAGCTGTTATAGTATTGGCCATTACTACCTCTTGTGTGTGTATGTCTAAAAGTAAATGTCTGAAAGTTAAAACTTTTTAATTTTCTTCATTATTTTTAAATATATATATATATGGTATGGAATATTGATTGAAAAGGAAATTATTTCAACACAACTACATTTAACATGTAACAATCTGATTCAAACAATGACATATTCCCTATAATGGTGAAGAGAAAAGGGTTAAAACTCAGCACTGCTGTAGGGATGAAGTAACAGTACAAATGAGATCGATGTTGAAATTATGATTTATTGTCAACGCATTTCAGAGCCATCTAGGCTCCTTCCTTATACGTATGTGATTATCCTGAGGAAGGAGCCTAGATGGCTCTGAAAAGTCTTGACAATAAATCATAACTTGTACATCAATCTCATCTGTAGTGTTACTTAATCTCTATAGCGGTGCGGCGTTTTAACCTTTTTCTCTTCACCATTAAAGGGAATGTGTCATTGTTTGTTTGAATCAGATTTAAAAAAAAAAAATGAAGAAAATTGAAATGTTCTCACTTTTAGACATTTACTTTTAGACATATATATATATATATATATATATATATATATATATATATATATATATATATATTTAAAAACAGAGCATTATTTCTGTTTTAAACCTAGTCACCAAGTCTAACACCATACTTCCTGCTCTCAGACACTTCCTGTTCTCAGACTCGTACGTGTTGTGAATATTAGTTATGCTATTGCTGTTGTGAGGCTCCCTCTTGTGGCCAGGAATGGTTTTGACAGAGACCAGGTGTTCTTGAGCAATGGGCGTTTCCATTGCTAACTCTCTGCCTATTTAAGCCTTGGCCTCCTGGCAGTCTGAGCCGCTTATCATTGTCCTGTAACTCACCTGCCTTTTCATCTTGCTTCTGACCACATCTACCCCAGATAAGTGCTTGGTTCTTTCTTAAGGCCCCGTCACACTAAGCAACATCGCTAGCAACATCGCTGCTAACGAACAACTTTTGTGACGTTGCTAGCGATGTTGCTGTGTGTGACATCCAGCAACAACCTGGCCCCTGCTGTGAGGTCGTTGGTTGTTGCTGAATGTCCTGGGCCATTTTTTAGTTGTTGCTGTCCCGCTGTGAAGCACAGATCGCTGTGTGTGACAGCGAGACAGCAACAACTAAATGTGCAGGCAGCAGGAGCCGGCTTCTGCAGAGGCTGGTAACCAATGTAAACATCGGGTAACCAAGAAGCCCTGTCCTTGGTTACCCGATATTTACCTTCGATACCAGCCTCTCTCACTGCCTGTGCTGCCGGCTCCTGCTCTGTGCACATGTAGCTAGCTGCAGGACACATCGGGTTAATTAACCTGATGTGTGCTGTAAGTAGGAGAGCAGGGAGCCAGCACTAAGCGGTGTGCGCTGCTCCCTGCTCTGTGCACATGTAGCTGCAGCACACATCGGGTAATTAACCTGATGTGTGCTGTAAGTAGGAGAGCAGGGAGCCAGCGCTCAGTGTGCGCTGCTCCCTGCTCTGTGCACATTTAGCTGCAGCACACATCGGGTAATTAACCTGATGTGTGCTGTAAGTAGGAGAGCAGGGAGCCAGCGCTAAGCATTGTGCGCTGCTCCCTGCTCTGTGCACATTTAGCTGCAGCATACATCGGGTAATTAACCCCATGTGTGCTGTACTAGGAGAGCAAGGAGCCAGCGCTAAGCGGTGTGCGCTGCTCCCTGCTCTGTGCACATTTAGCTGCAGCATACATCGGGTAATTAACCCGATGTGTGCTGTACTAGGAGAGCAGGGAGCCAGCGCTCAGTGTGCGCTGCTCCCTGCTCTCTGCACGTGTAGCTCCGTGCAGTGGTAACCAAGGTAAATATCGGGTTGGTTACCGATATTTACCTTAGTTACCAAGCACAGCATCTTCCACGCGGCGCTGGGGGCTGGTCACTGGTTGCTGGTGAGCTCACCAGCAACTCGTGTAGCCACGCTCCAGCGATCCCTGCCAGGTCAGGTTGCTGGTGGGATCGCTGGAGCGTCGCAGTGTGACAGCTCACCAGCAACCTCCTAGCAACTTACCAGCGATCCCTATCGTTGTTGGGATCGCTGGTAAGTTGCTTAGTGTGACGGTACCTTTAGTTGTTTTGTTCTTTTTGTTCTTATCTGAGTTTGTCATTTACTGTGGTTATTATCAGTTTATTTGTATGCAGGAATCTTCCTTCTTTGTTGCTTAGCTGGGAAGCTCCCTGCAGCTATGTTTGGAGTTTTGCTCCAATAAGTCCATGTGTTTTTTTCTTCTTAAATTTGTAATTGTTCCTATTTTTCTGTTCATTGGTTTGACAAGAGCACCTGATATAGGACGGAGTACAGATCGTGCAATCTGAGGACCTTTTTGTACTATCAGGTATTTGGGTTTTTGTAGGGTTTTTCTCTGGCTACTGTGACGCCCTGGCAAAACCAGGTAGTCACACAGTACAGGCCCCCGCACTACACCTTTCCCACACAGAGTTAGAGCAGCCAACCGGAAACCCTAGTCACCCCCCTTAGGGTAGGGCAGACACACCAGTGGGTGGGACTAGGTGTAAGGGAACGCCCACCCAGGGGTCTGGAGAACCCAGGGCAGGAAAACAAGTCAGAGATTAAGTTGGAGTTTGAAGTGTGAAGGTGTGAAGCTGATTGGTGCCGGGGTTGGAGCCCTGGTGCCTTGGCTAGGTGGCAGACAGTAATCAGGGTCAGCAGGAGACGAAAAGATGGCTGCCGGAGATCCGAGGTGGACCGGGACAGGGTTGTAGCCCGCCGGTACCGACACCGGAGAACCGACCCGGAAACCGTGCACAAGGGGGTACTCGGACCCTGAAGCCAGGACCGGCACCGATGGCCTAGCTAATTAACCGATTGAGGGAAGGATTTTAGGTCCTGCCCCAACCTAAGTCCTGAAAAGTGACAACCACCCAACGAGAGGGATAGGGCATCAGCCAGGGCCCAGGAGATCCCACGGGTCAGCGTCAACGGGCATGGCTCCCCACAAAAAGGATCGGGAACGGACTCCCACGTTACACACCGGGAGGTCCATTTTCAGAGAAACACACAGTGCAGAGGAGAGGGACACTGACTACTAGCCCAGGTGTGGGACCAGATACACCCGCCAATGGAGACCGGCCACCACCACCTTGGGTTACCAAAGAACGTTGTATTTATTGTCTCCATGCTTCGGTACCACCTCATCCAGCACAAGGACCACTGAACTGTAAGTGTGCTGGAACCTGCAACCCTGCACAACACTGGGCCCCGGGGCATCCATCCCTACCCATGGAGGCGTTAACACCCAGCTGCCATCACATCTCCCCGGGTATCCCATAACATTAGTGGTGGTGCTACCACTCACCACACACCGTGGGTGACGTCACAGACAGTTTACCATCCATCCCATACAATTATGTCCACCTTTTTATTCGAAGTGTCCACACGACCCCCAGGTCTGGAGCACCCCTCGAGCCACACCGTAGGTCCAGATTCGAGCAGCGAACAGCTGCTGGCATGGGGGCGGCACACCACCATCAGACCCTTTCTTATCCTTTCCTATTTAGTTAGTGGGGCCTCATCTTTGCTAATCCTATCCTCCATCTGTGTATTGTATTTTCCTATATCACCGTAGTCTTTAAATGTGGTGGGCTTGCTATACCTTTGGGGGTCTTTTCTGAGGCAGAACGTTAGTCATCCTTCCTTCCTTTAGGATAGATAGTTTCTCCGGCTGGGTTCACGGTGCATAGGATGTTAGTTCACTCCTCAGCTACTTCTAGTGTTGGTTAGTAAGGGGATGGCAGCCAGATTAGTTGCCAATGCTCTTGTCACTTTTTTGCCAATGATACATTGTGATCTTCCATGGTTCCGGATAATAACACGTAAGTCCTGTTTTCAGACTCGTACGTCCTGTTTTCAGACTCGTACGTCCACGTTCTCAGGCTCGTACGTCCTGTTCTCAGACTCATGCGTCCTGTTCTCAGACTCGTACGTCCTGTCCTCGGACTCGTACTTCCTGTCATCAGACTCGTACTTCCTGTCCTCAGACTCGTACTTCCTGTCCTCAGACTCGTACTTCCTGTCCTCAGATTCATACTTCCTGTTCTGTAAAGAAGACTTTTCAGCAGCCATAATGCAGGATTACAACACCTCTATACTGGTAGTCCCCAACTTCCGAACATCTGATTTACATACTACTCCTATTTGGAATATTAGATGTTAAAGAAATAAATATATAATAATCACCAATTGTTCACTTATCTGGCCACTTTGCTGCTCAATGCCCACAATCTGGTCCATTTTCTTCTGCTGTTGCAATCGCGTACGTGTTGACAATAAATCATAACTTGTACTTCGTTCTCATCTCTACTGTTACTTCATCCATACGCTGAGTTTTAACCCTTTTCTCTCCACCATTGTTTGCCTTCCAGGTGGGTCTCTTCTGCAGCCATTTATGCTTCTACAGTGGTTGTGACGCTTACAACCACATAAGGTGAATCTATTACAAACTTCCCTTTATTGTTATATCTGGGTAGGACCCAATTGTGCATATATCTCATTCCAGCTTCTATTGGTACATTACCTTTAAAAAAAGTTATATTCCTTGGTGATCAATTTTTGAAACAATATGTGATAAATGTCTGTTTTTTCATCCCAGTATCTAGTCTAATAAAAAAAAAGGGTGAGGAGGTCAGTTGTGATATCACCTGTTGTTATTGGTGGATCCTGTGTTATCAGCTGTGTATAGAGATGTTACCTGCCATTGAAATTATGCTATGCCTGTAATGATAACGAGACTGCTGATAAGTCTTATTTAGAAAGAATAGGATGTGTGAGTTTAAAATCACACCAGTAGCCTATTGTGATTGGTGGATCCTATGTTATCATTTGTATGTAGAGGTATTACATGTCATTGTAATCCTGCCTCTGATGATAATGAGTCTATTGAAAATGCTAACAAGAATTATGTCTAAAAATAAGGGCCATTTACTAGTGTGTAAATTGTAAGGCATGTGGAAAATTGCAATTAATTTGAAGATATGGGGGTTAATCCTGCAGGTTAATAGCATTATGAACCTACCTGGTGCCTGCACATTGAACCCCACTGCTAGGAGGAAATTAACTTTAACCCTCCGGCAACGTTCCAGTTCCAAAACTTTCCTGGAAGTGGGGTTTAATGTGCCATTACTGGGCAGGTTCAGAATGCTATTGACCTGCAGATTAATCCCATATCTGCAGGTTAATAGCATATTTCCATGTAACAGGTTCCCTTTAATTCAGATTGGGATATGGAAAAAAAAAACATTGCCAAAAAAACTAATAACCCAAAAAAAAAAAGAAAAAAAAATGGGTCATATTTCCAAGTGTTTAAGCCCTTTATTTACTGTTCTGTTGAGTAGCATGTCTTACCATTATACTTTCTAAATTCTTCGACAATACATTGCGCTTCCTCTTGGATCTTGGACTCATCGCTCTTCTTTCCGAATCCAAAGCTCTTAAGGGTCTTGACAGTAAATGTTCGCAAGATTTTCCACCGTTCTCCATTGCTCAGGCTAAAGCCTACAAGATTAGGTACAGTTAATGTTGGTGGATAATACTGGTGGCTGATCAAGGTTGATAGGTCTGGACAGTCCTATTGTTGACCCAAACCCAAGTTGTTTTCTAACGAGCCTATCCATATGTGATTGTTAATGAGACGTTTGTCACAAAGGTTACACTACAACACAAAGCACGAACAAAAACACTTGTGCGTTCTGCTGTCTCACAACCATTTTAGATGTGATGATGATTACATATGAATCTTCGCAACTGCTGTTAAAGTTTATGGAAGCCAAGCTGGATGCAACTTGTAATCTACAGTCAAAAATCCAACAGGTTTTGATTTTTTTGGAACAGTCATATAACAATCATGTCAGGTCACAAGTCGTAGCACCTCTAGAAGTAATGTTGCATGTGACATTGAGATCTTTGTGCTTAGCCCCTTCTTTTGGATGGTAGCTGTTGCCTTAAACATATAGTAGGATTCTTTTTGTTATTGCCAGCCTGACAGTTTTACCTATCAAAATCTCCATTACCAATAAGCCGTTGATCTGATTTTGTTTATGGACAAGTTATGTGGAAAATGCTCCAGGAACTCAATCATGAAAGGTCCTTCACCATATTCCAGTGGATAAGTCCCACCAACCTCTATCTATGGCTCCCTCTCATGTACTTGTTTCCGGTACATGTGGAATTCGTTTCTTTTAACGAATACCACACGTACACATTGTAACAAATGATGATCTTCACATGTCCATGTGTTCACAAGGATTGGGCGAAGCACATAGAGACATGTCCGTTTTTGCCGACAGAACAGATGCCAAGGGCAAATATAAGTCTATGGGTCCGTGAACAACATGTACAGCACATAGATGGCATCTGTGTGCCGTCCAAGTGCTTTAAATGTTTAAGATTGGAAATATAGGAGAAGTTTTGTAATATTTTTATTTCTTTAGTGATAACGGAAAGACACATTTGGCACACAGATGACACATTAATGGAACACTGATGGAAAACACTGATATCACCGGTACCTGTGTAACACGTACGTGTTTTAAACTGATATGTAAAGGTGGCATTTGGCAGTAATATTTGGGCACAGGGTTAGATGGTCCCACCAGAGTAACCGAGGATCTTCCAGTGAGGTCAAGTTCTAATACAATAAGGGAGCCCCAAAGAACAAGAAGAAGACGACAACCCCATCTTGGAGATGTCTTTGGAGCCAATCACTTGTATTTCCTGTGGGTTGATTTTCAAATACAGGACTCTACTAGATATCTATTGATATATAACATGTGACAAGTGATAATAGCAAAGATGCAAAAGTGCAAGATGGACTGTTAGCCCTCAGAATCATTTCATGGTAGGCATAAAACAGCTCCATAATTTGGGCACCAATGTTGCATTCTTTGGATATTTCACAGTACAATTCATATTTCAAAAAATACATGATGCCATTAGTTAATGTGTACCTTACCGTAACCCTGGGTAAACCTCTCCAGTAAAGGTATAGGACCCCGGTCACCAAATACTTCTCCCTGATCAACAAGAGCTTCCTTCACAGCCTCATATCCACACAGAACAACCACTGGCTGTGAGCCATAATGAAGGGTATATACCGAGCCATATTGATCCCAAAGCTGAAAAAAGGTTACAAATCCTTACCATTCATATACATGTGTAACAGTAAATTCAAGATTATGCGATTGACAGTCACGGTTCATGACACACCCATTACTGGAACAAGAAATGTCACCCTTTCATAATCAAGGGTATTTTGGTCCCTGATGACCGGAGAAAAATGAAAATTTTTGCTTTTGTTTTAATTCTTATTTCACCTTGAAACAAAGTTGATTGCAGAACACATGGGGCTTCTTATTATTTGAATACGATATCTTGTTTTTTTGTAGGCCTTATTTACAGTATATGTGTCCTCCTCTATTAATGTTCTATTTTGTGTATACAAATAAGCATAACACCACTAAGGTTTGGTTCAAACTTGGATAACTTGTGGGGTATCCAACTATTTCAGTAACAAATCCTGCTAAGCTGAAGGTCCGGTGTGCCTATGAGACCAATGGTGTTGTACTGTAACGCCTGCCTGGATCAACAGACTCAGATGGGATGTAATGGACAGGCTAGAGCAGACCTGGGCAAGGGGCGGCCCGCGGGCCACATCCGGCCCGCCTACTCTCTGTGACCGGCCCGCCTGGCTCCGGGCGTCCTTGCTGGCCGGTCACTGATGAGGGCAATCTGACCTGTTGTCCGGAGCTCCAGGCTCCGGGCGGCCCGTGGTCAGATTGCCCTTATCACACGCTGCGTGCCGGCAGGGAACAGAGGACAGATACTGCAGCACCGCACAGTGCAGCAGCGGAACGCAGGAATCTGTCCTCTGTTTCCTGCCGGCACTTTCTCTGTGACACACACGCGCGCGCCCTGATGTCGTCAGTACGGCGCGCGTGTGTGTCATTTGAAAAGTTCCCGCCCCGGCAGGAGAAGAAGATGCAGCAGCCGGAGCCCGTACGGAGAGAGGAAGCAGCTCAGCGAGGAGCCGTACAAGAGAAGAAGGATGTCAGCGGGAGCCCGTACGGAGGTGCCTGAGGAGGGAAAGGTGAGTGGTGACTAAGTAACCAGAGGGGACAATGGGGGGAGTGGAGTGGAGGGGGGGGGGTAGCTGGTGAGTAATATTTGGGTGTAGTGATGTAGTATATGGCAATGTAGTTTTACAGGTGTAGTATATAGGGGTCTAGTGATGTATATGTGGATGTAGTGATGTATATTACAAGTGTATATAGGGGTGTAGTGATGTATATTACAGGTGTATATGGGGGTGCAGTGATGTATATTACAGGTGTATATGGGGGTGCAGTGATGTATATTACAGGTGTATATGGGGGTGCAGTGATGTATATTACAGGTGTATATAGGGGTGTAGTGATGTATATTACAGGTGTATATGGGGGTGTAGTTATGTATATTACAGGTGTATATGGGGGTGTAGTGATGTATATTACTGGTGTATATAGGGGTGTAGTGATGTATATTACAGGTGTATATGGGGGTGTAGTGATGTATATTACAGGTGTATATGGGGGTGTAGTGATGTATATTACAGGTGTATATGGGGGTGTAGTGATGTAGTATATGGGGATTGTTTGTGTATATATGTATATAGCGTGTGCGTGTGTGTATGTATGTGTGCGTGCGTGCAGAGAGAAAAGCCCGTAACTGCGAGTGGTACTGGACTTACATCGGGTACCACGTGCTCTCTCTCCGCCCCCTGCAGCGCCATACCGCCATTACAGGGCCTGATTGCGTTTCTCCGGTACCTGTTTGCATACATGTGACAGGTACCGGAGAAAACACGATTCTGTGAAATAAAAAGATTTTCCATATTTACCTGCTTTCTTCAGCTCTGCTGCCTCCCGCTCCTGACCACTGCTCATTCATTGATTATTCACCGCACTCAGGACCTGGAAGCCGGAGCATCGCGATGGCAGCACCGGGCACAGCACCGTTGAGTACATCACCGCAGGGACAGGTGAGTATTCTGCAAGCACAGTGACCTCCAGGAGGTCATCAGAGTTTCCAATGAACTTTGATGACCATCCTGCGACACCCACGCTACAGCTTCATGGGTTCATCAGAGTTCATTGGGAACTGTGACGAGTCCCCGAGATGCTCCGGCTTCCAGGTTCTCAACATACACACACCTGTATACTCACCCAGCGATGCGGTCCCCAGCGCTGTCCCTGCTTCCAGCTGCTCACTGCAGTGAATATTCAGTGAGTATAATTACCAGCGATAAGGAGCGGGAGGCAGCAGAGCCAGAGACAGCAGCGCTGGAGAGAGGTAAATATAGAAAATCTTTTTATTAAAAAGACCCGTGTTTTCTCTGGTATTTGTCACACCGATGTCACACAGATCACATCAGTGTGCGATCCGTGTGACACCCGTGCTGCCAGAGAAAAAAAGGACATGTGTGCGTGCAGGGCCACGAGGGGTCACACAGTCCGTAACTTACTGTTTGTATATGAAGGGATAGTATATATGCTATATACAGTATTGGGTAAAACTGAGTTAATTATATTAGTCCGTCCCTCTAAAACCATCCCAATTTCTCATGCGGCCCCATGGGAAAATTAATTGCCCACCCCTGGGCTAGAGGGAAGCCACTCACCAAGCAGGACACCCAGAACCCTGAAACCCTTTAACCCCTATAAAGGGATTTGGAATTACACAGGGCCCTGGAGATCACTACCTGTGGAAGGCTGCAGTCCGATGAGAGTAGTCGTCAGGCAGGGTCAAACCAGGAATAGCAGAACAGGGACAGAATCGGCAGGCAAGGACATTAATCAGAAAACGTAGCAGAGGTCAAATCCGGATTGGGCAGCGAGGTACAAAAACAGCAGGCAGAAGGGTAGTCAGAAAACACGCAGAAGTCAGCACACAGGAATCACAAAACAGAATAGGACGGATCAGGAGCCAGGAAATCAGAACTATCTCTGGCAGAGGTCAGCAGACAGGAGGGGAACTAAGAAGGGTGTGGTGTCTTCACATTGGCTGTAGCTGAACGCTGGCCACTTCAGCTGGAAGACACACGCCACCCACAGTCAGCCAGTGGTACTGCAGATCCCAAGATAACCCAGCCCAGTGGATGATCGGAGCCTGCGCCCACCGATGCCGCTGGCATCGACTCCTCTCCCATCACCAGCACCATCCACGCGGCAGGAACACGACATCGCCTGGTGATCGGAGCAGAAGTCGATGGAGCGGACTCCGGTAGTGACGTAACATGTACATTGCATAACAGTGCTGGCCACAGAGAAGTAGAGAGTCCATGTATTAGGTATGGGAACGAGAACTGTGAGAAGTCAGGTAGAGTTCAGATGAAGCCAGACAGAGACCAGCAGCAGTGTTACTAAAGTAGATGTTACTATTGCAGTCACACCGGGCCCTGGACCCTAAAGGCCAGTTGACCCAACACCTATTAGAGAACCATGTTGGAGATTTTGCATTGAGGCCTTTAAGTTAGGCCACTTGTGTCCAGCACTGTTGCACTGTGGATCTGGAAAGAGGGAAACATCTTGCCCATCTTATGCTATAACACATGTTAGGGGCCTCGGCCATTCAACACCATTTTCAAATGTATCTGTATCCTTGGGAAGCATGTGCAGTTGAATATAATGGTGGAGCAAAAATTCATTAGCTCTAAGCTCTACTAGTCACTGTTTAATCCCAGCCGTAGAACTTCGGCCGACACAATGCAATAACGTCAGTGCACCTGCCTGCACATAGTCACCGGCTGCACAGTCCATCAAATGCCTTCTGAATTCTCCTACATTCATAATGGAAACAAGGCTAGTCAGTAACGGAGCATGGCGAAACAGGGCCAAAATGTTACCGCTCGCTCCTTCACACTCCGCCCGCCCTTAAGTACCCACTCTATACTGCTAATGTACAGTGCAACAGACAAGTTGAGTTTGTTATCGGGTTAGGGTTAATGTACCGTCACACTAAGCGATGCTCCAGCGATCCCACCAGCAACCTGACCTGGCAGGGATCGCTGGAGCGTCGCTGCACGGGTTGCTGGTGAGCTGTCACACAGGCAGATCTCACCAGGAACCAATGACCAGCCCCCAGCCAGCAGCGACGCGTGGAAGCGATGCTGCGCTTGGTAACTAAGGTAAATATTGGGTAACCAACCCGATATTTACCTTGGTTACCAGCGCACACCGCTTAGCGCTGGCTCCCTGCACTCCTAGCCAGAGTACACATCGGGTTAATTACCCGATGTGTAGTCTTGCTATGTGTCCAGGGAGCAGGGATCCGGCACTGACAGCGTGAGAGCGGCGGACGCTGGTAACGAAGGTAAATATTGGGTAACCAAGGAAAGGGCTTCTTGGTTACCCGATATTTACCTTTATTACCAGCGTCTGCCGGCTCCCTGCTCACTGCACATTTAGTTGTTGCTCTGTCGCTGTCACACACGGCGATGTTCGCTTTACAGCGGGAGAGCAACAACTAAAAAATGGTTCAGGACATTCAGCAACAACCAAGGACCTCACAGCAGGGGACAGGTTGTTGCTGGATGTCACACACAGCAACATCGCTAGCAACATCGCTGTTGCATCACAAAAGTCGTGCCTCAGCAGCGATGTTGCTAGCGATGTTGCTTAGTGAGAAGTGGCCTTTAGACTTGGGGTTAGAGATAGGGCTATGGAAATAAAATTTTTACATTAAAAAAAACAATTTAAATAAAACAAATAACAAAGGTCTTTTGTATTTTTAAAAACAAACTATATTTACATCTTTATTTTCTTTAAATTAAAATACATGTACTTGGGGTGGCTCAATACTGGACTGGTGGAAGGAACCTAGAGAGAGTTAACAGGTCACGCGTTAAGGGTTGCAAAATACTTGATAAACCCTGAGCGCTGGCAACTCACTCTATGCCACACAGGTTAGATAAGTGTTAAGGCAACCATTCACATTGGAATATAGTTGGCCAAACTCCCCATTATCAACAGGAAGGGCTTACGGTCTAATGTGTTTGGAGTCCTTCTCATAGATAATGTCAGGGGAGAGAAGGATCTGACTTGATGAATTTTAACTACTGAACCTTCTATTCCTCCTGGAGATAAGCCACTTCCAAATTATTCTGGCAGTGACTTTCTCATAGAGAGGACAAGAGTTGTCAGCTTTTTCCATCAAAACCTTTAAGATAAAGTTTACCTTAATGGAAGCTATTCAAGTTATTGAAAGTTTACGCCCAGTTAAGATTTTGGCAAATATTAGGTCAAATTAAGGAAAAAGGAGAAAAAAAATACATAGGGCTTTCAAAACATTAGTAAAAATTGTAAATGCAAAAATGTAATATAACATTTTCCCCCTAAATGCAATGTAAGCAGGTGCTGACCTTGATAAGAGAGTTCACCAACTTTTCTCTCTTAATCTGCAGCAAGTTACCGATCAGAGGCAGAGGAGCTGGACCAGGAGGAAGATTACATCTTCTCGATCTTGTATCCCAAGTCAAGTACATAAAAAGGCAGATAAGGATCAGTAACCCCAGCCATGTAATGTCCATGGTCGGATTTTAGATGTGCTACAAAGACATAATATAAATAAAAATTACTTATACACAGTCCTTAACATTGAAATTACAAAAAGTTGTAGTATTATGGAAATCAGAGGATGGATAGATGGCACAAGGAGATTTTTACAAACATCGCCGACTGTCATGGCGGCATCAGGATTTGTGAAAGCTACAGATTCTGATACTCCACCTGATAACGTTTTTGATGATGTCTCTGATCAGTGCAGACAGACTCGGGCATTGACCTACAGACCTGTAGTTCATAGGCAGGCTAACAAGAGTTAATCTCTGCTGGACTGCTTGTTAGTCTCCTTTGATCACATGCTGAAGGGTGAGCCAGTCACATTCGTCACACTCCTATATATGCTGGCTGGACACTTCCTTTAATGCCAGCTATAGCTGATCTGGTGAGATGTTGTGATCCAGACTTATTGGTGGTTGTAGTACAACATTTCTGTCAGTGGTTGTGGTTTTAACCCTTGTTGTCCTTTTGTTGCTGCCTTACTGTTCTTGCTTTTCTCCTTAGTTTCTTACTGTCAGTTCCTGTAAGTTTGCAGTCTGTCTGAGTTTTGTTTTTCCCTGTCCAGGGTGATGTTTCTTCATGAAGGCCTCTACATGATGGTGCTCATGTGGTCTCCAGACCAATTTCCAGCTATTATAGGGTCATAGCATTATCCTATCTAAATATGTTGTTGTCCATTCACATATCATTGATCCCTATGGTAACATGTCTATTTGTCTATGTCTATTTGGTTTTCTATCTATCTATTTGGTCTGACAAACAAAGCAATTATAGCTCCCCATGTGTGCACCCGAGTGATCAGCCTAAAGATATGACTATAGAGGGAGCCACAAGTTGTATCTCCCCAAATCTAGCTGTGGTCCGTACAGGTCTGTAAGCAGGGGCGTAGCGATCACTGACGCAGAGATCGTAACCAAGGCTCATGTTGCAGAGGGGGCCTGCCAGCCTCAATCCCCACTTCAGCTGGATGTGCGTCCAAGGATGTACATTTAGCTGAAGTGTACTGCAGCACAGAGACTCAATAGGTCCCTGCAACACAATACACACGGCTGGCCAAACAGAGGCTGGCAGCTAACATTTGCATAGCATGTATTGGTGTCGCATGGCAGTGATGTCACCCAACTCCATAGCTGGCACGCCAATATCAGCTGCCGGCCTCTACACCAGCTACAGAGGGGGATGTGGCACATCGTGGGAGCGGAGGAAGGTGAGAAGAATGTTTATTTTTTTAATGTGTTAAAGAACAGTAGCAGAATAGGAGACATGTATAGCAGGAAGGAACCCTGGATGGGAGACATATATACCAGGATGATGGGGGACACATATTATGATGGGGCCCATATATATAGGATGGGGGACGTATATACCAGGATAAGAGACATACATACCAGGTTTGTGGACACATATACCAGGATGGGAGAAGTATATACCAGGATGGGGGACATATATACCAGGATGGAGGACACATATACTAGAAAGAGGCCTAGGATTTGGGATATATACCAGGATGGGGGACACAGATATCATAATGGGGCCCATATATACCAGGATGGGGGACATATATACCAGGATGGGGGACATGTATGCTTTGAAGAGGCCCAGGATCGGGAACATTAGTACAGAATGGTGGGGGCAAAATGTATATCTATATCTATCTATATCTATCTATAGGATTTAGAATACTACTAAAGCCTATACCTCTGCTCAAAACTCGGGCAGGAAGGGGGCCATTAGGACTCTAGTTACTCCACTGGCTGGAAGACCTACTGCTTGATGGTGTCCAACCTTGGATTACTCAATTTTACCAAATTATAGAAGCTAAGTTGAAACTTAGTGTTCCAGTTGGAATGAGACATTACTTGTTATAGCATGGCTTGTAACAGCAAGAGAAGGGTTGTTACTGCAAAGTATGAACAGTCAGCACTGTCTATACACATCAAGGTACAAATTCATATTTTAATTATGACAGGATAATTGGAGATACTGCACGCCAACATAGGAGAACAACCTGTCTATTTCCTAATTTACAGCATTAATTAGGGGTCAGTCTTGATACAAATCTGAATCATCGTCACACCCCTACTATATGATGAACATATAGCCAATTATTGCTTTGAATACCATCAATACTACACCTTCTGTCAGTACTCCATCCCAAAAAAAACTATTTGTAGCTATCATTTCAACTTCAAGATGTGAACAAAACAAAATAAAGTAATGACAAACTAGTTAAATGTCATCCACTAAAAGTACTCTACAACCTGCTAAAGAGCAACGGTTAGTGCAGTCATATCGACCTCCTCGAATTGCTCACATGACTCCTTAATGCCAAGTTACAGATCAGTGATTATCTTTACAATAAGATCACAAGTCAGAAAAAAAGACAAGATGAACAACAGTCAAAGAAACATTTGTTGCACACTACATCCGATCAAGCTATTGTTACCTCCAGTTAGAGCCATAAGCGGCTCGCACAGGGCTAAGCATCAAGCGTACCTGAGAACAGCTTTGCTTGCACATATTTTGTTTACACATAAAGCATCCGATCTCAGAACACGAACTTTGATTTTTAAATTTGGTGTTCGGTTCGAAAACCGAACCTTAGGTTTGCTTATCTCTAGTGGCCAGTTAGTTCCGCAGAAGGGTTTGATGGCTAAAGACATGGCATGGAGTAAGGGTCGGTCAAAGAACCCTGAGGTAACCTCCTAAAGGTCCATAGCCTACAGCTCACTCTAACGTTCCCAGGGAAGTTTTCCAACTCGACAGCTGTCGGGGCCCAGAAGCAGACAACGGTGAAAATAACAGTGAGGGAACGGAGCTTGCAAACTAGTTCCAAATAGCTGGAGTAGCCTAAGAGAGAGTATCCCAGAGAAAACAACAGCAGAACTGTAGGCATGAGGCCATGTCTGTTCAAGTTTGGTTTGCCTAAAGAACTGTGGTGTTTCATGTTTGTCTACTGTGTCTACGATGGGGACCGGCTGCAGGGTGATGGACACCAACCTGAAGAAAATAGTGAGTGTCACACACCCCACTCGAAGACCTACACACACACACTTATTCTCTCTGGTGAAGTAGTGCGGAGCCCCCATGGCCCGGTGTCTCTACCATTCTTCAATTACATGCATCTATAAACTCTTCACTACAAAAGCTCAGAAAATCACATATTTAGAGAATAATTTGCAACAGAAAACTACACTTACAAATTTAGGGACACCATAATAGCCCTATAGGACCCAATTAGAAGAAATTATCTTAAATTCCTAGTAATTCCTGAAAAAGCCACAGTGTCCTCCTTACAAACCTACCAAAGGTGCTGGGCTTCAGTGTTTAAAAAAAACCTCCATCTGTAGAACAAACACAAGGGATTGGACCACATAGACAAGAAGGAGGAAGAAATATAAATTGAGGTTGTTGAAAGACATCATACAGTTAATATTTAACAGTAGCTGCAAGTCCACAATTTACAATTAGGGATGAAGACCTCCAGGGTTAGGCTAGAAGAGGTAGGATTAAAATTCTGTCCATGTTCATTCTGTAGAAATTCTTCATTGCTTGCTGAGATGACTGAAAATGGACATCACGGACAACACAGAACCACCACCTCACAGAATGGATATCCGGTCTGATGGATGCACACACAAATAACATTATAGATGACTATGCCACATCTACAACATTTAGGCTTCTTTTGTGGCATGTAGATAGCTTAAAGAGGTTGTTCCCTTCCAGAAATAGTTTGGCCCTGGCTGCAGTTTGTTAAAAGATAACAAATCTGATTGTACTCACCTTCCCCCAGGTCCACCGGTGAATCTGCACCACTACGGTACTTTCGGTGTCTAGCATTAGCTGCAGTGCTCACATCACATACAGTAGGTCAATTAGTGATCTCAGTGGTTCTGCCAATGTAGATGGAAAATGACGTCAGACACTGGGAGTAGCAGTGGAGACTCATTGGTGGAAGGCTAAGTGTCAGAGATGTGGAGTGGTCATCTGCAGTTTTATTCGTGTGAGTAGCCATCACCTGAGGCATACATTTTCCTGATATACGAGCTTAAACCATTGCAGAATTAAGGAGAGTTGAAATAGGTTGGGCCACATCACAGATCTATCTTCACAGACTTGGCTAGAGATTAGAGTTGAACGAACCCGAGGTTCGGTGTTCGTACCAAACACAGACCTTACACGAAAAACAGAGTTCGGGTTCGGAGTTCGGGTGCTTTACATAAGAACACTACTCATGCGAGTATCACTGTGCTCGGTGCTCAGTCGAGTGTGAGCCACTTGCTGTGGTTGACCGGCTCGAACTGGGGGTAACAACAGTGTGATTGGATGTAGGGTGCACCCAAAACGAAATTTGGAAAAACTGAGCCCACCCTCCCCCAGACGTGATCTGTTTATGGCTGGCTGCATGTGTGAAGAGACCTGAATTGCCCAATTAGTGACTTCAAGTCCAGATGAAGCCATGAAACTGAACTTCAATAGTTCCACTCATACATACTAGAGATTAAAAAAATTATTCAGCATATATAGTCTTGGAAAACATTTAACATATACTTACATTCCACTTAACCCCAGACGTCCTTAAAAATAACCTCCTTCTTATTAAAATTGTGGTGAGCATGGCACAACATGAAACAAACCAAAATAGAAATGGATGAAAAAAAAAGTAAAAATATTTAAAGTCCTCGCCCCTAATACAGAAGCTATAGAATGGTGGAAGGGAATGCAGGGTCATAAGGTGTAGTATCTCTCATCAGAGAGCAATAATAGACCCTGACACCTGACGAGGTTTCCAATTTCTAACGCCAACAATCAACTAGTGAACAATCCAAAAGAAATATATTACTACTATAATATCCAAAAAATTCCAGTTCAGTAGAAGTGACAAAATGGTGACACTACACAAACAAAATGAAAAGTTACTTACTTTAATCTGCAGTGTGTCCCGATTTTTTTTTCTTTTCGGAATACTCTTCTAGGAGAGAATCATCATTGGCTTTTAATAGTCTCCAGATCTTGGCATCAGGTTTAGGTTATACCATGCAAAAAGCCTTGGGCAAGCTATAAATTGAAAAAAAAAAAATTATGGTGACTTTTCCCTCCTTGTTCTGACGTACAACTTCAGAAATCTTAGGAACAAATAGATACCGGCAATTGTCTTTGTGAGAACCTACATAATGTCAGGCAAAATATGCTTATAAATCCTGCATATATTATCTGGATCCATATCCTGCCATATAGAACCAAGACAATACTGCACATTTTGCAAAAAATGGTAAAACTGGTGTTGAGTAGAGATACGTTTGTATGTCCAGCGATGTGGATGACATCACGTGCGTCATCCACGTAGCAAAGCAAAATTTCACGCCTGAGCAGAGACATTGGTGGGCAGAGCCGAAAACATAAGTGCACCATGGTTAATGATCTTGCAGCAGCAACATTTTTGAACCCCACATTTTTTTAACTCCTTTTGTTTTTTTCCCACATTAACAATAATATTGGTTTTACTTATCTGAATATAATTTCTTAGTATACAGTGGAACCTCGCTTAACGAGTAACCCAGTTAATGAGAATTTCGCTTAAGAAGCAAAGCTTTCTGTAAATTTGTAACTCGGTTTACAAGAAAGCTTTGCTGAACGAGCAAAATACTCACCGCACACACTTCCAGTTTCATACATCCACTGCGCTCTAATCCGCTCTTGCAGTCCACACAAACACACACAAGCACGCACAAAACACACACAAACAAACACGCACGCACACACATACAGTATTATGCTCACCTTACCTTCCGTTCCATTGCCGGCCTCATGATTCTTGCAGTTCGCCGGTACATCGCGACGAGGGAGGAATCCTCGCGGCGAACTACAAGATCCAGGAGGCCGGCGATGGAACGGAAGGTAAGGTGAGCATAATATGTGCGTGTGCGTGCGTGCTTGAGTGTGTGTTTGTGTGAGTTTGTGTGAGTTTGTGTGTGTTTGTACGTGTTTGTGTGTGTTTGTGCATGTGTTGAATGACACAGTAGGGGACCAGGATGGGACATTTAACAAGCTGTGGAACGAATTGTCTGCATTGCAATGATTTCCTATGGGAAATCTTGCTTTGCTGAACGAGTAACTTGGTTAACAAGCACACTCCCAGAACGGATTGTTCTCGTTAACCAAGGTTCCACTGTACTTGGAGCAATTATATTCTTGAACGTTCTTCCCCTCTAGAAAATCACACCAGGCTCTGAAGGTAATAATGGAATCTTTTTTTTTAAAATATACCAGTATTATTTCAGAATAATACTTATTTTTTTATTACCCTACTTCCAACCGTTCTTGTTGGTATTTTTTTGCTTACATTGCTATTTTCATTTTTCTCCCCTTCTACGATTTCTACTCCCTTCTCACCTTCTCATCTATGTTTTTATATACATCTTTATTTGGATTTTTATCTATATTTTTATCTATATTTTATTTTTCCTATGTTTACATCTCATGACATTTGATTTTATTTTCACTTGGAAAAGTGTGCACTAGAAAATTCAAGATATCTATTCGTGTCCACACTTTGGAAATGTGTCTTTGTGTTTACAGTGGACATATGGTGTGTGATTAATAGATCAAGAAATATTGTTTGATCCCTCTCAATTTGAGTGACGAAAGAAATGCCCCAGTAATTTGCATTCAGGGATTCCACAAAGGATTTTGCTCCAACTTCTGAGCCGCCCCGTATGACATTAAGATCATCTATGAAACGGCGATAATGATTATTATCCATTTATTGAGATGATTATAAAGGTGAAGAAGACTTGAGACACCCCATAAACTAGAGAAAGTTGGGGTGACCGGAGCGCCCATCGCTGTCCCGAGCCACTGGCAGTACATCTTCCATTGAAAAGTAAACATATTACGTTTCAAAATTAATTCCAGTCCCCTGAGGAAAAAGTTTTTTTTTATAAGGAGGTATATCTGTCATTAAAAATAAATAATGATCAAAAGCCTTGATGCCTAGCATATGATTTATATTAGAATATTAAGATGTGACATCAAGTGTTATAAAAAGAAAGGAGTTCTTCCATTGTAAAGGTTTTAATTCCTCTATGAGTTGAGTGGAGTCTTGCAAATAAAAGGATAATTATTTTACTGTGTCCTGTAGAAATAAATCTATAAAATAACACAAAAAGTTAGTTAAGAAACCAACACCTGATACAGCATAATGGGATGTCAGGGGGGATTTTTTCTATATCCTTATGTTTTTTGTCAAACACGAAACATGAGACAATTTGCCCAAATGTTATATAGACAGAATATTCCAGGCCAGGTCACACACAACAATGTTCAGTTGCAAGGAGAACAGAAACAAGAGTATAGTGCAAAAAATACTATGTTTATTCAAAAAGACTAAGGCAATGAACCTGTGGGAAAAAAAGCGCATAGGGTCTTACCCTGATAAACAGGGGGTATAATGAAGAGTAATCCTACTCACCGATTAGGGTTGTGAAAGGCACAACTCCTGTAACCGCATATATCGATCAACGGCAGCAGTACCCCGATTGGCAGATAACAGAGAGAGATAGTGGAGAGGGGTTTTTAAGAACCGCGCCAGAGATCCCAAATGTAAGCTTGAATCAATGTACTCTTTATTTCGGCATAGGTCTACGCGTTTCAGGGGTCTCAGCCCCCTTCCTCAGGACCAGCAAGCACAAGACACATCAAATCCCTAACAGAGAGAGATAGTGGAGAGGGGTTTTTAAGAACCGCGCCAGAGATCCCAAATGTAAGCTTGAATCAATGTACTCTTTATTTCGGCATAGGTCTACACGTTTCAGGGGTCTCAGCCCCCTTCCTCAGGACCAGCAAGCACAAGACACATCAAAGATTTGATGTGTCTTGTGCTTGCTGGTCCTGAGGAAGGGGGCTGAGACCCCTGAAACGCGTAGACCTATGCCGAAATAAAGAGTACATTGATTCAAGCTTACATTTGGGATCTCTGGCGCGGTTCGTAAAAACCCCTCTCCACTATCTCTCTCTGTTATATTCAAAAAGACTGGCACAAAAGGAATCGGCAACACAGATCAGAGGCATGTGTATGACAGCATGTATAAGAATAGTAAAGCATGAGGTATACAAGTGCAGTACTGATGTGTGGGTTATTTTACTTTGTACAGTACTAAATCCGTTCTCCACTCCTTTGTATCTGTGGTAATTTTTTATCTATTTTACCTTTATGGTTTTCCTTGTAGTACTTCATGCCCTGGAAATATTCTGATCCGCAGTTATCATCAGTACTGCACTTGTATACCTCATGCTTTACTATACTTATACATGCTGTCATACACATGCCTCTGATCTGTGTCGCCGATTCCTTTTGTGCCAGTCTTTTTGAATAAACATAATATTTAACATATAATATTTTTTGCACTATACTCTTGTTTCTGTTCTCCTTGTTCTCCCATTCTTTTAAAATGTGCCATGTAGGTATAATGTCATCCTTTCCCTACCTTTTAATTTTGGATATCTGTTTCCTAATGCTCAGTTGCAGTTGATGGAGAACCTTCCAGCATAAGTTTTTTCTCTTTAAACATAGCAGCAACTTGTTCGCTATATGGCTTTTGTCTCGCATATTTTCAAGCTGTAAAATGCCTTATATTGCAAAAAGAATTAGGATAGTGAGTGGAATCAATGTGCCCAGTTGCTGTTGAGGATGGAACTTTGTTGAGGAGGATGCAGAGGAGTTGGAGGAGGAGGCAGATAACTGCTGCTTGACAGATGGAGTAAGATAAAGCTACCACCCACGAAGGTGAGTTGCTGTCACAAAATATTCACCCAGTGGGCCATGAAAGTCATGTATTGTCCCATAATCGCTGCTCCATGTGTCCAGGTGGGAGTTTAGATGGTGCACAAGTAGACGACTGTTTGTATGCTTGGTTATACAGCTCAATCAGGGATGAATATCTGGTGTTATGAAGGAAGAGTACTCGGAGTATGACAAGCAGTAGTGGTGGATGACGAAGATGAAGGTATTGACACCAATCTGACTGATAGACAGACAAGCGTGAGGCGAAGCGGAGGTTGAACAACTTGAGGCTGAATGGCTGGCTGAGCTGAGGATGACTGCCGAGACCCACCAACCGGTTCCCCCTCCCCACCGCGCAATGAATGAGACCACACATGGAATATCTTTCTTTTGTACTTTATTGAAGGTATCCACGTAACACCATTCAATGTTGATATAAAAGGGGGTTGCTTGTTATTTTGGCCACAGCTTTAACCACAGGCACAAATCCGCCTTAAACCTGAGGGAGGAGGCCCGATGCCTACGGCCGTCCGTGGCAGGTTGGCTCTCACCAAATCCCTCTTCCACCGGCTGTGACTTTGAAATTGAACCATAACCTTTTTCCGTAGGCACAAAACCGCCTTAAACCTGAGGGAGGAGGCCCGATGCCTACGGCCGTCCGTGGCAGGTAGGTTCTCCAAATCCCTCTTCCACCAGCTTTGACTTCCGAACTTGTAACAGAACCTTCTTAAGGGAGGGAGGGCGGGCGATGCTCACCCTGAGGGCAGATGTGGTAAGAGGAAGGAGGGACTCCGGCAGCTGTTTATATGCCCTGGAGGAGGTCCCAGCAGGGAAGGGGGGTCAGCGGGGGGCATTGCACAATGGGAAGGAGGGAGAGGTGACCATGGGGGACGTAGCGAGGGGCTCAGCAGTCAGGGGCAGCGGCATCGGCCGCAGTGCCCTGCAGACTGCCGAGACCCACCAACCGGTTCCCCCTCCCCACCGCGCAATGAATGAGACCACACATGGAATATCTTTCTTTTGTACTTTATTGAAGGTATCCACGTAACACCATTCAATGTTGATATAAAAGGGGGTTGCTTGTTATTTTGGCCACAGCTTTAACCACAGGCACAAATCCGCCTTAAACCTGAGGGAGGAGGCCCGATGCCTACGGCCGTCCGTGGCAGGTTGGCTCTCACCAAATCCCTCTTCCACCGGCCACGGAGTGGCGAAGGCCCAAGCCTGAGCTGCGACCCCCACACAGGGCCCTTATGGCCCGCTCAACCCCGTCCTTACTGTCCGACAGGAAATTGTCTAGGCCTATATCATTAAGGCTAAAACCATCCTCTAGCACCAAACGGCTGACCTCTGATTCCAGCATCTCGTGTCCAGGCACTATCCCTCTTCCTGACGCTATAAATTTGGCGATCTGCATATTAACTTGTTGCCTTGACCTTTCCACAGCTGCTATGTTCCTTGCCCCTGTACAACTCAATCTCGGTAATATACTGGACCGTACCCCCACTACGTTGCTAAAGAAGCTGCTGAACTTATCTAGGAAAGAAGCTGCTGAACTTATCTAGGACCACTTGCATGACCGCAAGCAGATCCTGGATCCTCACATTTACTAGGTCATTTCCACCCGTGAATGACCAGCACCAGTAGGCCAGTGGCTACTCTGGATATGCTCACTACCACGGGCAGGACCTGGGCCCAGGCCAGGCCCCGAACTCTTCTCCAGTGAAACTTGAGGTCACAAACTCCCAGCACGCTTCCACCCGGTCTCGACTCAGTCCGCCGTGCTGCCCAGAATATGTGTGAGTGACCTAGGATCCAGATGCTAGGTCTCGACAGATCTAAAAGAAAAACGGTTACTTCTCTTGTATGCAAAACATTTTCCATCATCGTGTCAGTAAACATCATTGTATTAATGTTTCTTTAGGTTTGAAGGTGCTTAGATAAATAAATATATGTATATCATTTCGGTTAACAATTTTTTTTTTTTTTTTTTTGTGTAATATATAAACGTGCCAAACAGTGGACAACTGGTGGCAGGGAACTACAGGACTGCACGGATAGGTATGAAGCTGGCCCTTGCTGCCTCGGTTGTCGTGTCGATGCGGAAGGAGTGCATGCCATAATCTCCTGGTTGTAGGTCCAGGTAGGAAATAGACATTTTGAGCAATGCCGAAAGTTGTGTCGCCATGAGCGGGATCACTCTGCGTGCTCCAAGAAGAATTTGTTGGGAACCCAAGACTCTAAGTGTCGCTGCAAGGTAAGGATGGGACATAGGATACCTGAAAACGGGAAAATAGGGAACCAAACTCCTCTACCGAGCTGATCTGTTTTGGAGCGCCTTATGCGAACCCGTACTCCACCATTGCAAACTATAACATTGTCGCGTAACAGACCACCGGTGCGACCTAGGGACCTGCTAACTAATTCGCTGACCATCAAAGCTCCGAAGAATGCTAGCGAGAAGGCGGCCGAGAACAAGAGGACCTCGCTGTCATTGGTGCAAACGTCACCTAGCTGGTTTATTATGCCGGAAAGGATGGCGAATGAATTGGCCTTCCTGTTCTCCGTGCACCAGCGCTTTCAGCCTTTAACGGCCTGTTTTAACAGAAAGGCCTTGGTGACATCGGTCCATCCACGAACCTGAAAGTGAGAGGCTATTCCTGCAACCCGCAACTACGCTACTGTGCCCGGCAAGCCACTGGTATGTAGATGCGTTATGTCTCGAGCAACGGAATTGCTAAGAAAAACCGCGGACACCTGGCTAGGCAGCGGTTGAACTATATTGAAATCATTCGTCCCCAGCCTTACCATACAAATGCCACGTTGATGGGATGCCTTAACCAGCGGAATCAACTGTCCACAGGGACCGTCCAGAGGGACTGTGGACACTTTTGGCCATTGTTGTCAGATTCTGGGTGCAATGCTCGAAACTTCTGAAAATCAAATGCAATAAGGCATCAGCGATAGTATTATCAATCCCCGGTATGTGGATGGCCCTGACCCAGATATTATGTTCAAGGCACTTAAGAACTAAGTATCGTAGCAAGCTGATCACCGGTGGTGAGGAAGATGCGAGGTGGTTAACGGCGTGGACGACACTTATGTAGTCAGTCCTGAAGCGGGTCCGATTGTTCGCCAACTTTTCTGCCCAAAGACTTGTAGCTACTATTATAGGGAACAGCTCGAGTAAAGTTTTTTTTTTTTTTTTGTTTTTTTTTTTTTTTTTTTGTCCACCCAGACAGGTGCCATGTGTTGGGCCAGCGATTAGCGCACCAATTGGGACCAAGGTAAAGGCCGAATCCGGTGGACCCGGCAGCATCCGAAAATAGATATATCAGCGCTGGAAACTTCCTGTTCCTGGAAACATGAACGCCCATTGTAAGTAGCTATGAAGGACCTCCATACACCGAGCTCCTCACGTAGAGCGCTGGTGATGCAAATCCTTTGATGGGAGGCAGTTATGCTCCTAGTGGCCAGGCAGAGCCTCAGGGAAAAGCCCCTTCCCATGGGCATGACTCTAAAGGCGAAGGCGAGCAAGCCTAATAGAGATTGCATTTGCGCCAGGGTTACCTTACGAACCGCGCAGAACCCGTCAATGAGCGATGTGGTTTTTTCAACCTTTTCGAGTGGTAGCCGAAACATCATGATAATTGAGTTTATTTCGATTCTCAAATGAAAAGGCAGGTCACAGGGCCAACTGTTTTTTCGGCCAACAGCGGAAACCAAACTTGTCCGCTATGACCTGGACAGATTTTAACGCGGTTGAGCATGCTTTAGAGTTGGTGTGGGAAAACGAACAAGAAATCATCCAAATAATGGGTGACCAATTTATTCTTTGCCACGTCCTTAACCACCCATTCCAGGAAAGAGCTGAAGAGCTCGAAGTGTGAGCAGGATATGGAGCAACCCATGGTAATTCACATGTGGTAACAGAATTTTTTGTTGAAATAGCGCCCTAGCAGGTGGGACAATCGGGGTGCACTAGTAGCGGGTGAAAAGCAGATGCTATGTCCGATTTTGCCATTAGTGCTCCTTACCCTGCTTTTCGCACCAGTGCGACCGCTTTGTCAAAAATGCGTAGGAAACTGCTGAGTCCTCTGTGGGGATGCCGTCATTGACTGACCGCCCAGCCGGGAAGGACAAGTAGTGTATGAGGCGAAATTCACCCTTTTCTTTCTTAGGCACTATCCCTAGGGGTGAAACGCGAGGGTTTAAGAATGGTAAATCTATAAATGGGCCTGCTAGTCGGCCTAACGCCACTTCCTTCAGTAGTTTGTTCGCCAGGACCTGTGGGAGGTCCCGGGCCGATTTGAGGTTGGGGGCGAAGGTTAGTTCTGAGGAGAACATAAAGGGGGATAAAGAAACCGTGGTTGAAACCGTCCCTAATAGCGTTGGCCGCAGCCTTATTGGGGTAACGTTATAGCAATGGCTCCACCACGTGCACGTTCACTGGAGTCTTTGGGACTTGGTGGTGCATTTTTAGTGTGACGCCTGTCTAGTTGCTTATCGCATTTGGAGGAGGTGTGATTGCCTCCGCACGATGAGCATTCGTGCTTGTATTTGCGGAGTCCTTGAAACCTGCGATGGCCTTCATTGAAAAGCCAACAGCGACCTGGTCTACGGACATTTGCAGCTCCAGGTGTAGCGTGGTGAGAGGAAAAGTTTGGTGGGCCTGGAAACGACTGGTGGGACTTTTGCGCCATCATAAGCCACGAATCGGTGGCCTTAACTTCCCAACGGTTGGAATGCCAAGCATCTTCTAAATTCTTCGTCGTACTTCCACCACGCAGAACCCCAATGGGTTTTATAGGAGTTGAAAATGGTATTGCAGTATTTTGCGAATTGACTCTTTTCTTTGTTGACTGTTTTTTGGTCCACTGATATTAGGGAACAGATATCGATGTATTCGTTTGCGCGAATTTTTTATTTATTTATTTATTTTAACTGTATCTGGTGTTAGGTGAGTTCCCAGCTGTGATACACAGCAGTAGAACACGTCCCTGTGTAAGTCGGGCGCTGCTGCGTTACATCCTGATGTTGTACAAACGCGGGGTTAACCAGAACTACTCCTGATGGTGTTAACAAGATCGCCCAATAAAAGTGGCGTACGTTTTGCGCCATTTTCCGAAACCCGTAGCGTTCTCATTTTGGGATCTATGGCGCAATGACTGCTTATTTTGCGTCTCGAGTTTACATTTTTTAATGGTACCATTTTGCGCAGATGCTACTTTTGATCGCCTGTTATTGGATGTTACGCAAAACACGCGGTGACCAAAAGCGTAATTTTGGGTGTTTGTGTTTTTTTTTTTTTGTTTTTTTTTGCTGCTACGAAATTTAACAATCAGATTAGGGACTCTAGATTGTGAGTTCCAATGGGGACAGCGTCGCCAATGCATACAAAGCGCCGTGGACAGCGCTACCCAAGTGAATAAAATTATTAGCATTATAGCATTATTATTCTTTAATTGACTTTATATTTTGATAGATCAAGCTTTTCTGAACTTGGCGATACCAAATATGTGTATATATGTATACATATTTATTTATTTATTTAATTTTTTTTTTTTTTTTAATTTTATTTTTTTTTTTTTTTTATTTTATTATTTTATTTTATTTATTTATTTATTTATTTATTTTTTTTTTAAACTTGTCCCTTTAGGGGGATGTATGGATCAACAATTCGATCGCTCTGCACTATCTGCAGATCTCAGCTACACAGCTGAGATCTGCAGATACACTGCTTTACCCTCAATGCCGGAAGTATGCCGGCACTGAGAGCAAGTGACTCAAGGTAGCTACAGGCGTCATCACATGACCCTGTGCTACCATGGCAACCAACGAAAGTCATGTGATCACGCACGTGACTTTCGGTGGGGGCGGTGGTACGTGATAGTAATGCCCGCGCATATACATCTCGCTGCCAGACTTTGGCAGCGAGATGTAAGGGGTTACAAGTTGCAGGTGGAAGCGATTCCACCCGTAACTTGTAGTCACACATGTCAGCTGTTAAAAACAGCTGATATGTGCGCCGAACACCGCATTCTGTTGCTTTTCAGGATTCTGACGTCACTTCCGGTCCGGGACCCGAAACCGGAAGTGACGAGTTATCATGTGATCGCCGCATCACAGGAAGTGACGCGGCGAACATGGATAGCAGGATGTGACGCGACCTCCGTATGCCACAGGGAGTCACACGGGGCCGCGTCATCCCGGCGGGGGGAGGTGCGCGAGGTGGCCATGGCGACCGGCGTGATGTTGGTGGGGATCAGGGGCTAGGGCCGGGAGCTAGGGCCGGGAGCAGGAGGTGAAAGCGGACCGGACCTTCTGGACCGGGCCGCCCTGCGCCTGGAATCTGTGGTGGGGCTTAGACGCTGCGGTGGACGGGAGGGTCTAGAAGACCTGCGCCCACCGCTGCTGGGAACCGGCAGGAGGGAGCTGGTGCCCACAAGGGAGGCAAGCCATTCGGCTCCCTCCCGTCCGCTCCTTTCTCTTACCGCTGCTTCCAGGGGGTCCATCGGCGATGCTCACCCTGAGGGCAGATGTGGTAAGAAGGAAGGAGGGACTCCGGCAGCTGTTTATATGCCCTGGAGGAGGTCCCAGCAGGGAAGGGGGGTCAGCGGGGGGCATTGCACAATGGGAAGGAGGGAGAGGTGACCATGGGGGACGTAGCGAGGGGCTCAGCAGTCAGGGGCAGCGGCATCGGCCGCAGTGCCCTGCAGTCTCTTCATGTTCTAATGCAGAGCCATAATTCCTATATAATACGATCCTGGATGTCCACTGCTTATTTTCCTTCTACAGATCTCGCAAACTACCAAAAATTAATCTGTCAGCAATGTGCAAAAAAATTCCTACACCTGAAATGTCCACCCATATGACCTACCACTACCATCCATGACCACAGCTCTCAGGTGCTGTTGAGCCTCCTCTACCACCACTGACCAAAGAAGAAGCAGATTTTGCCCAGAAAGATCATGCCTCCTCTCCTGTCTATTGGCAAGGTCGACCACTGTCACTGTCTGATGACATCCCCTCTTCAGCTCCACTGTCTGTTTTTTAGGCCTTGTCCACCAATCAATCATCATTCCAGCCTCAGCTGATAGTTGCCTCTTCGTGGAAAATGTCCTGAATTCCTTGCTCCTCCACCTGATTACCACCATGATACTTGCCCTAGCTCAGAGTGCCACCACCACTGCCAGTGTCTCTTCTACCACAGGTCATAGAGTCAGCAACGTAGCTAGATGTTTGAATCATGTCCTCTATTTCCTCCAGCCATATTTCCACATAGTACAAAGACTGACTGTTCATGTCGTCCAATAAATCAACTGTAAGAAGTTGTTCTGGTAAAATGTTTTCTTTTGCCCCAAGGTGACGTAGGATAGGATAAACTCCATCTAAAAAAATTAATTCCCCGTACTCAATAAAAAAATGTATAGTATTTTCTTCATTTAAAGCACAAAAGCTGGACAAGGAGTACAAATTAACAGCACATGGCTATGTCCTGCTTATGTGTTTTAAATAAAGATAATTTCTTGGGGAGCACGTACAGGAATTAATAATTATAAAGTGTGTTGCTAAGAATGTCTTACTTTTTATTGAGCACCATTCAAGTTGATTAGTTAATTGTAGAACTGGATGATATTGATGCACTGTGAATACTATAAATCTGGTTTACCATGTAGGTTCGGACGCTAAGGGGCAGAAAAGATACAGGTGTCATTGACGAAATTGAAACTCCAGTATGTAAGAGATTAGATGTTATAGTGGCGGAAGAGGTGGACTGGGAAGAATACTGACTGAAGCTGACTGTGTCGCTGTCAGAGGCTACATCGTCCTCTTGTGACTGTGATGAGTACTGTGTCATTTATTCCATCATCCAATCCATCCCATTAATGCTTGCCAGTGGCAAAGGAGGTTGTGGCACGCTGGGTACAGGGAAGTACCAAGCGAATGGTGAAAGGGAAACCCTGTGTCTAGGGAAAGGAAAGATGGTGACCCCTGACCAAACCTACTGCTGGTCCCTAAGATCCCTCACCACCCTAGATAAGTTCTACACTTATGCGCCAGGCCGGATACCTGACCCTAAGAATCCCTAGTGCTGGTCCCTAAATAGGGAACAGATGGGATGAGCTCTTCGTCAACCCCACTAAATACTAAAGAAGACAATAAGGAGGACACATATGGGGAAAATGCATAAACTACTTATCTACAGATAATACAGGCAGAAGTTCAGCAATGTTTTCAACAACAATACTGCAGAGGAGTGCAAGCCACCTGCTTGCAACTAAAACTTGAATTAACTTAAAATATCACAAGCACCAGTCCAAGGAAGGAAGGAAGGGGTCTTCAAGCACTAAGATAATACAGATGATCAGCAGCTGGGCGGAAGGCGAGCTCCTGCTGTGTCCAAAAGGGGAGAGATAAATCCAGCAGGAAAGCTACCTATACCAATGAATACTAACAGCAGGAACAATGGAAAGTCAAGGAGCATTCTGCGCAGTCAAATGCTGTGACCTTCTATTGCCAGAAGCCACACCCGTGACAGGTTAATTGTGACCTGCTTTTGGCACTGGTAGTAGGATGGCTATTACAGAGTAAGGGGAAATTTGCACACTACGACATTGCAGGTGCGATGTCGGTGGGGTCAAATTGAAAGTGATGCACATCCGGCATCGCATGCGACATCGAGTGTGTAAAGCCTAGATGATACGATTAACGAGCGCAAAAGCGTCGTAATCGTATCATCGGTGTAGCATCGGCGTAATCCATAATTACGCTGATGTGATGGTCCGATGTTGTTCCTCGCTCCTGCGGCAGCACACATCGCTGTGTGTGAAGTCGCAGGAGTGAGGAACATCTCCTACCGGCGTCACCGCGGCTCCCGTAGGATATGCGGAAGGAAGGAGGTGGGCGGGATGTTTACATCCCGCTCATCTCCGCCCCTCTGCTCCTATTGGCCGCCTGCCGTGTGACGTCGCAGTGACTCCGCACGACCCGCCCCCTTAATAAGGAGGCGGGTCGCCGGCCAGAGGGACATCGCAGGGCGGGTGAGTCCATGTGAAGCTGCCGTAGCGATAATGTTCACTACGGCAGCTATCACAAGGATATCGCAGCTGCGATGGGGGGTGGGGACTATCGCGCTCGGCATCGCAGCATCGGCTTGCGATGTCGCAGTGTGCAAAGTACCCCTTACTCCAGCTGGTAGCACATCCATCATTTTTTTTTTGTCACATGACCATGCCCCTTACCTGTGCCACTTTTTCCATTTACCATACATTTTAGGTACAAGTAGAAAAATGTACATAAATATTTTATGGCACTTATCAAACCCTGGAAAAATATAAAACCAACAAAAATTAAAGGTGGGCTATACGTGACTGAGAATAAAGGCCGCTTTACACGCTGCAATATTGTTACCGATATCGCTAGTGTGCGTACCCACCCCCATCTGTCGTGTGACACGGGCAAATCGCTGCCCGTGGCGCACAACATCGCTCAGACTCGTCACACTACTTACCGGCGGGGGCGGTTCTAAGGGGGCGGTTCGTTCAGCATAACAGCGACGATGCAAAATCGCTCATAGGTGTCACACGCAACGACATCGCTAAAGCGGCCGGATGTGCGTCACAAATTTCGTGACCCCGAGATCACTTGAGCGATGTCGTAGCGTGTAAAGCGGCCTTAAGGCTAATGCAACGACAGCCCACCGGTAGTATCTGTGCGGCATGAACGTGTCTCTAATTGGCAAACTAAAACCGGTGTGCCACAACAGACTGGCACAGTTACAGTACACAGTGATGTGAAAAAGTGTTTGGCCCTTCCCGATTTCTTATTCTTTTGCATGTTTTTCACACTTTTATATTTGTCACAGAAACATTTAAGTTTTAGATCACCAAACAATTTTAAATATTAGACAACGATAACACAAGTAACACAAAATGCCATCTATAAATGAAGGTCTTTATTATTGAGGGAAAAAGAAATCCAAACCTACATGGCCGTGTGTGAAAAAGTCATTGCCCCCCCTAACTTCCCTTTAAATCATAAATTAATTGTGGTTTATCACATTTTTGGGAACCTGAGTTCTATTTCCCAAGCCACGCAGGCCTGATTACTGCCACAATGAAACATTATTCTGCATTGTGACAAAACCCATCAAACTAGAATTCTATGTTGGTTGGAAGGTACATGCACAGAAAGCAAAGTGCGGCAACAGCCTGCAGTATTGTAGAAGCACATACAGTGTGTCAAGGAGCATGTCCTGGGATATCCCACCGCTGCCACTGTCGCGGGCGGCAGGGCACTGCGCTCACTAACGCTCGGGTCCGGTGCTGCTGCTGCTGCTCGGTGGCTCGAGCGGTGGGCCGGATCCGGGGACTGGAGCGGCGCTCCTCGCCCGTGAGTGAAAAGGGGGGTGGTTTGTTTTGGGGATTTAGTCCGTGACGCCACCCACGGGTTGTGGTGAAGGTGGGCACCACCGCTGCTGGTGACGGGGATCCCGGGAGCGATGGTAGGGAAAAGCTGGGATGTTGTTTTCCCCCTCCGTGGGTAGGGGTTGGTGGTCCCGGGGCCCGGTGGTGAGACGGGGAGGCAGGGTAGGTGAGGTGCAGGGTTGCAGGGACAGCACGGCGCGGTGCCGGATGGCACAGTGGTACTCACTCAGACAGAAAGTCACAAAGTCTCCAGTAAACCAAACGGCTGGATGGATGGGTCCCGCAGCTGGCTGCAGTGTCTCTCTCCCTGGACAGGTGATGGCGGCTGTCTGTCCCTGCACCCTTGTGTACTGTCTTGACTACGATGGGTCCCCAACGGTAGTCCGCTCCCCGGTGTATGGATACCGGAGGAGCCCGTTTTGCCCGCAGGCGCTGGCCCTTGGGTCTCTAGCATTTGGCGGTAGCTGTATACCCTCACGGTGCGGACGGTTGCCTTCAGACGGGACTTGGGTAGTTAGGAAACCCCTGAGGTTCCTGTCACTCTCGGATTTGACTGTTAACGGCGGCTCCAAGCCTAGTCGGGGTCCGATGGCCCTGCCTGTGTGTGCTAGCTTCACTTCGCTCCCCGGTTCGGTACCGGCGGGCCGTCGCCCGTCCCCAGTCCTACGGTTCCGCGTTGATCCACCTCTCTTGCAGACGGTCACCACCGTCTGCCAACCTTGCTGTCAGTGCCTGGGCTCCTATCCAGACACCTCAAGTGTTTACTCCTCACTCCTCCACTCCTAAACTCAACTCCACTCAACTTCACTACTCAACTCAACTGACACTTTTCCCACCTCCAGGCCTGTGAACTCCTCGGTGGGTGAGGCCAACCACCTGGCTCCGCCCCACCTGGTGTGGACATCAGACCCTGGAGGGAGGCAACAAGGATTTTGTGTTTGGCTAATGTAACTACCTAGGGTGGTGGGTGTGTGTGTGTGTTACCTGTGACGACCTGGCTAGTCCAGGGCGCCACACCACCAATTTGTCATGAACAGCACTCCACTGCCTCCAGTCGTTAAGCCTGCTTTACATGTTACGATTTCACATACAATATCGTATGCGATCGTAACCGCCCCCATCGTATGTGCGGCACGTTCAATTTGTTGAATGTGCCGCACAAACGATTAACCCCAGTCACACGTACTTACCCGTCCATACGACCTCGATGTGGGCGGCGAACGTCCACTTCCTGGAGTGGGAGGGACGTTCCGCGTCACATCGACGTCACGCGGCAGCCGGCCAATAGAAGCGGAGGGGCGGAGATAAGCGGGACGTAAACATCCCGCCCACCTCTTTCCTTCCGCATTGCCGGCTGGAGCCGCGGGAGGCAGGTAAGATCTGTTCAATGTTCCCGGGGTGTCACACACTGCGATGTGTGCTGCCTCGGGAACATTGAACAACCCGACGTGCAATTCTTCAGGATTCAACGACGTGTATGCGATGAATGTTTTAACAATCAATCGCAATTGCACGTAGCTGTCACACGCTACAAGTGGTAATAATAGAAAAATGCAAACAATGCATCGAGCTGCTGCCTTTCCCAATGTCTTGTGTGAAAGAATCTGATACTCAATGCTCATCCAAGAAGGAGATGTTTTTGTCTGTAAGGAGAATTACCAGGGGTTGAAAAATGTCCAGGAATTCATGGTTAGTCCTTAAAAACAAAGCACTTGAATTTAATGTGTATGTTATTGTTTTGAAGCTGGAGAATTTATACAGATTATTATGGCAGTGATTATCAGCATTTTCCTGGTCACACTGAATGCTGCTGATGTCTGCAGATCAGACTTAGGGGCCCTTTGCACACTACGAAATCGCACGTGCGATATTGGTGGGGTCAAATCGAAAGTGCCGCACATCCGGCGTCGCTGTCTATATCGTAGCGTGTAAATCTTTTATGATACGATTAACGAGTGTAAAAACATCGTTATCGTATCATTGGTGTAGCGTCGGTCATTTTCATGAATTGGGAATGACCGATGTTACGATGTTGTTCTTCGTTCCTGCGGCAGCACACATCGCTGTGTGAAGCCGCAAGGAGCAAGGAACATCTCCTACCTGCGTCACCGCGGCTCATGCCGGCTATGCGGAAAGAAGGAGGTGGGCGGGATGTTTACGTCCCGCTCCTCTCCGCCCCTCCGCTGCTATTGGCCGCCTGCCCTGTGACGTCGCTATGACGCCGCACGACCCGCCCCTTTAATAAGGAGGCGGGTCGCTGGCCAGAGCGACGTCGCAGGGCAGGTGAGTGCATGTGAAGCAGCCGTAGCGATAATGTTCGCTACGGCAGCTATCACAAGATATCGCAGCTGCGACGGGGGCGGGGACTATCGGTTTGTGATGTCGTAGTGTGCAAAGGGCCCCTTATGGGCTGTAGATATACTGTATATCACTTATATGATCTTTTTATGGCTTTTCAACCAAGGGCCACACAATAGAGGCTGTGGGCTATATACGCAATAGAGGCTGCATATACAATAGAGGCTGTGGGCTATCTACACAAAATAGGCTGCATATACAAAAAGGGACTGTGGGTTGGATACACAATAGTGGCAAATAAAAATAATGTCTGTAATTTTTTCTCTGTCCAGAAAAATGTAAAACTGTTAGCACATCTAAGCTCTGAGGCAGATTCTCTTAATTTCAGCATATCTATGAAAACTTTTGGACAGGGGTGCCAAGGGCACATCAGTAAAATCCATTCCGGAGGCTTACTTTCCATGCAAATATTACCACCAGACATCATTCACAAATTTCTGGCCATCACATTCTCCATACATTAGAATAGAAAGCTGTCTTGAGTTTACATGCAGCCACATCTCTGCAGAAATATATGGAGAAATTGGTGGATGTTCCTGTGGCGCCGTGTGCCTAATCGCCTCAGATAACTACATGGGTATTGCCATTTGTATAACATGTATTGTAAGCCTTAATGAGGATTTGGCTCTCTGCTGCTCACAACAAAACACACATTTGCATACATTCACTTACTGCAGCTGTCACTCGAGAGAAAACTAAAAGGAGAAAGGGGAGGAGCTTAGCTCTGAGGTAAATTTCAGTCAGGGGCAGTTGGTCATCTTGTGAGGTGAAGTGAGGAGTGCACTGAGGAGAGGTCCTGCCCTGAGGTGATTTCTAGAAAGCTCTGGAGGGGCTAGCTACACTTGTCAGGGTATCAGTCCCTAGGTCACCTGTGCCTTCAAGGTCGGGGACAAAACTGAGAGACTGCAGCTTTTTTTATAAGGGGCAGTGACATTTGCCTGAGAGAGGAAACTTCTAGAAGAAATAGAGAGTTTTCCTACAGGATTCCAGTCACCTGCTCAGTGCTCACCAGAAAGGATCAAAAGTCCAGATTGTTCTCATCTTGGAAATCCAAGGATACCAAGATACCTATTCCAGGTAGGGAAATAGTGTAAGGAATAGTACACTATCTCAACACAGCAGAGAAGCCAAACTCCCATCGGGGCAGAGAAAATCCCCATCATTGTGAAGGCTGTAAGGCTGTAAGGAGTGTCCAGGACTGTCTCTGACTGATTTATTCCCTGCTGCGCCATCCCTACCTCAACACATCCCCCAGGATCAAGCCCTAGAAAGGGGGCAAAAGGACAACCCTCTGACACTGCGCATCACAACCTAACTCCTGAGGCCCACCAGCAGTGCCCGGCCATACCACAGCCGAACATCCCAACTGGCATCACAAACTCTATATTTTATTTTTCTTTCTCCCCTTTTTAAATATTATTATTCCCGATTATAAAAAGCCTGTCGCTCACGCCCGGTACGGCCACATCACCACTCGGAGCTACCACCATGACATCAGAGACCTCTGGGGCAGCACATTCCCAGTACATTCCCTCATATGTGGCGCCCTGGACAAGCCAGGGGCCACAGGTAACAACACACACACACCCCCACCCCCAGCAGTTCACAGCAGACATCCCCAGTGAAACTTGATTCCTTTCCTTGGGCTCAGACAGACACACCAGGTGGGCGGAGTCAGGAGATGGAGACACCCACCAAGGAGTTTAGCTGGCCTTAGGCAGGAAACAAGCGGAGAGTGAAGTCTAAGAGAGGAAGAGAGAGGAGGTCTGCAGAGAGGCAGACGCAGACAGGGGCCTAGGTTGGAGCCTAGGGCCCTAGTACAGAGAGTCAGGCAGACGGTAGTGGCCGTCTGCAGGGAGCTGGGCAGACAGTTGGTGGAACCGCAGGTAGCCGGGGCTGGGCGGTGGCCCACCGGTACTGAATCGGGGAGCCAGCTGGAAACCGGAGCGCAGGAGGAGCGTACAGAGGGTGCAAGAAAGGACTTACATTACCAACCTGGGGTCAGGGGAAAAACACCGCAGCCGCCTGTGGGACCCGTCCATCCAGCTGTGTGTTTTACTGAGAACTGTGTCATCATTACTGGCTGAGTGAGTAGCACCGTGCCGTGCGGCACAGCGCTGCCCCCGCGACCCTGCACCTCACCAGGCCCCGTAACCCGCCTGCCAGCTCCAAAACCCTCCACGGGCCCCGGGACCACCAACCCCCCTACCCACGGAGGGGACATAACAACTACGCTGCTCCTTGTCATCGCTCCCGGGATCCCCGTCCAAAGCAGCGGTGGTGTCACAACCTCACCACAACCGTGGGTGGCGTCACGGACAATCTCCCTTACCTAACCCCTTTTTACTGTGGAGCCTGGGATCACAGACCGGGTCACACCACCGTGATACCCACAGAAGTGACCCCGTGTCCCGGATCTGAGTACCCCTGGTCCCCGGGCGACACACATACACAGTATGATTTCCCCATAGTACATCTCCTCCACATACAATGGATGATCCCCCATACAGTATGATGTCTCCACAGTACATTCCCCCCGCGCACACACACAGGATGATGCCCCCTCAGTATATTCCCCACAAACAGTATGATGCCCCCACAGTACATTCCCCCCTTATGTACTTACTTTAGACACCTTATCTCAAAGAAATCCAGTGAGTACATGATGTGAGGATTTCACACAAATTACTTCATACTGTAACATGGGGTATGTATCACAAAGGTGATGTAAACCTGGATGTCCGTTCTGGTACTTTTAGTGCCACGAAGCTTATTAGGGCATTCCAGCTGGAGGTTTTATGAATAATTGCAAAAACAAGCTGGTCTGGCTATTCACAAATCTTTGCCCGTGGGTATGTCTCATGTGTCAAAATAGAGATTGATTGTTTGACACATGTTCACTGTGGGAGACTGTGAGGTCTCCAGGAAACAATCCTCTGAGAAAAGGGAGAATTAGCTTTTCCTGACCGGAACTGTGTATAGGGGCTGTGACGCCTCTGGAAGGAATCCTCTGAGACAAGAGAGAATTAGCTTTTCCAGACTGGGACTGCATATAGAGGCTGTGACGCCTCTGGAAGGATTCCTCTGAGAGAAGGGAGAATTAGCTTTTCCTGACCGGAACTGTGTATAGAGGCTGTGACGCCTCTGGAAGGAATCCTCTGAGACAAGAGAGAATTAGCTTTTCCAGACTGGGACTGTGTATAGAGGCTGTGACGCCTCTGGAAGGAATCCTCTGAGACAAGAGAGAATTAGCTTTTCCAGACTGGGACTGCATATAGAGGCTGTGACGCCTCTGGAAGGATTCCTCTGAGAGAAGGGAGAATTAGCTTTTCCTGACCGGAACTGTGTATAGAGGCTGTGACGCCTCTGGAAGGAATCCTCTGAGACAAGAGAGAATTAGCTTTTCCTGACTGGGACTGTGTATAGAGGCTGTGACGCCTCCGGAAGGAATCATCTGAGAGAAGATGGTTCTCTTCTTCTGACCGAGGTCAGTGGAGGTTTGTGATACCTTCAGAAGGAACCTCTAGAGATGGGAGTGAATACTGGCTGGGGTCAGTGAGTGGAAGCTGATATACCTCCAATGCGATACTCGTGCAGAAAAGGAGTATCCAAATCTGTGCATACGTACCAACAAACTGTATACCGTGTATGTGTCCTGTGAAGCCAAAGGAATGCTTGTGAGTGTGGTTTATGTGCTATATAATAAACTGGCTAACCTTTTTAAATAAGAAGTGGTCCCGTCATTACCTTGTGGAGCAAACAGAGTAAGCAACTCCATCCCAATATATATCCACAGACACCAAAATTAAAAATATTGATAAAGTTAAGCAAATAAAAGCCCCAAATAAAGTTCTCCTAACTAAATGCAATCTTTTTTCACTTTCAATAACAAGATAAGAAAGTGCAAAATAGAAAGTATCAAGAAGTCATAATATCATAGTAGTAGTAATAAGCAGATCCAGAGAATCAGAGCTGAATAATATTTTCATTAATGCACAAAATGATCAATATACAATGCAAGAAGGCTCAATTCCATGGTCTTCCTTATTTTTCGTATTCTGGAGATAAGAAATATTTCCTAGGAGGAACAAAGCATGTCAGATCTAGCGGGGTAGAAATGACAGCTCAAATTTAATGGGGGCATTTAAGAATCCCTGCATTTTTGTAACTTCAATTTCTGTGAAATTAGTCGGTGAAGTAAGTTCAAAGTTTTGCAGGATGGTAGTGAGAAAGATAAAAAGACTGATTCGGACCAAATTCTCCCCTGGACAGATTCGTTTTCCTGTAAAGAAAGATAAGATCTTAAAAGTAATATATACATATAAAAAATTATAAAGACTTGCTACAATTTACTAATTTCTGGTTTATATGTCTTCCAAGGATGTCTACTTTCCAATCAAGAAGATCTCATCTAACACAGTAAAGGGAAACAGTAGAGATGGGCGAAATATATAATTCATACCCAATTTTTTTTTTTTTTTTAAATTATAAACTTTATTCTAATACATTACACCCAAACAGACAATACTAAATATGACAATGGAGTAATACAGCACAATATATACATGTAGACCACAATTGATTCTATATTAGGTATATTGACTATCCCTGCACATGCCCTAAATACAATCTCCTACCCACCCACGGAAGAACACCCTAGATTTTTAACCTGTGCCCTTGCTCACCAGAGGCTGCCCAAAATAATATCCTAATTCCCCAAACGTTTTGGCCAATAGGGGCTGCTGTTAAGTCTTTGGCCTTGTGACTTTTTTTTGTTTCTATGGTAACAAATGTTACATCACATGAAAGTCTTATGTGTCTAATAAATGTTTTCAAAATGTTGTGTTTGTTGCTTATGGCAAAAGTGTTCTACGCACACATGAAAACAAAATGGCGGAGTCTAATGCGATATTCACAGCAACTGAGAGCAGAGGAGGGCTAAAATTCTTGTTTCTGCAAGGAAAGTCCACGAAGGATATTCATGGTGATATGTCGCAGACATTGGGGGATCAATGTCCCTCATATTCCACAGATAAGAACTGGGTTGCCAAATTTAAAACGGGCCACTTCAGCACCAATGATGAGGAACGTCCTGGACGACTGAGAGTGGTTGTTCCGGAGATCGTCGATGCTGTGCACAACCTCATACTGGAGAATCCACGAATTTCAGCAAAAGCAATAGCAGACATCATGGGGATTTCTCGTGAACGTGTTTGTGTTATTATCCATGAACATTTGGACATGAGGAAGCGATCTGCAAAGTCGGTCCCCAAATGTTTGACAACAGATCAGAGAAGCATGCGAGTGAAACTTCCCGGTCCATTTGTCAGCATTTCCTGACTGATAAGAACTTCCTGGATTAACTGGTCACTATGGAGGAGACCTGGATTTATTTGTATGACCCTGAAAACAAGGTGCAGTCACAAGAGTGGAGGCACAGTGGTTCTCCTCATCCTCAAAGAAGTTCAGGGTGGAAAAATCAGCCAGTAAGGTAATGACGTCTGTGTTCTAGGATAAGGAGGGCATGCTGCTAGTGGACTACCTTCAAAAGGGTTCCACTATCAATGCAAGGTATTACATTGAACTTTTGGACCAATTGAAGGTAGCTCTGAAGGTCAAAAGGCGCGGCAAGCTGTCCAAAGCAATCTTGTTCCTGCAAGACAACGCCTCTGCTCACACTGCACAAGCAACCATGGCAAAACTGGCAAAGCTGGGCTTCCAGCTGGTTGACCATCCACCTTATTCACCAAATCTAGCTCCCTCCGATTATCATCTGTTTCCAAACTTGAAGAAACACCTCAAGGGTGCCAAATTTCACACCATTTCTGATGCCATGGCTCCTACGGATGTCGCTTAGCGTCCAAGCAGACGCAGCTCGCCCTATTGTGCCGGAGCCGAAGCACCTCATAGGGAACGGACTCAAAGCAATACACACATACTCAGGGAATCACAATATTGTATCACCAGATAGTGATTAAGAAAATACCTAGTGCATAGTGAAACGTGTATAACATTGTATATAGAATAGTTATATTCAGTAAAGCAAAACAAGAGTACAAAATATACTACAGTGCAATTATATTTATAATATATACTAAACATGATAAATAAATAATAAAAAAAGGTAATAGTAGGGATAAAAATAATAATAAAGAAAAATCCAATGTGTGGTCATATAGTCCATTAGTAAATTCTTCATTGTAATCATTTCCCAAACTGTGTCTCCATATCTATTCTTGATATCACACAGTTTAATGAGACTCCATAGTCCAGTTCACATTCAGTAGATTCACATTCCCCAACATTTGACTTGAAGAGGTTTCTGGTACACATACAGCTTATATGTAAGCTGACAGGATCCAAACTGCACAAGCTGAGACGCTCAAGTCTGGTGACATGCTTAGCAGTTGTGAGGGATATGAAGTTTTGATAATCGTGTCATCTACTTTGGAACTCAGGATCCCAACATAATCATTGCTGGATCCCTACATGGTGGATCATTATACAATGTACGGGCCGGCCTTAACCTGAATGGTGCCCTGTGCAAAACTGCCCTTTGGTGCCCCCGAGGACAGGATACCATCTTTTTTTTATATCCGAAGAAAATTGATCTCTTCAAATGTACAATAAATTACAAATTTGTGCTAGAGAATCTGCACCTCAAATCCACATTAATGTCACCACGACTGTCACTCGTTTTTTTAGAGGTCTTCCGATTTCAACCATTTATCCCGTATCCATGGATAGTACACCCCACCCCAGCTCCGACTCCACCCCTCAAACCCTCCACACTCACCACCATTCTTGGAAAAACGTATGTGTGTGTGTGTGTGTGTATTATATATATATTTATATATACACACACACACACACAGTCATGGCCAAAAGTGTTAGCACCTTTGAAGTTGTTTCAGAAAATAAAGCATTTCCTTTAGAAAATTAATAATACACCCCCTACACCTCCTCTCTCCATAATATACTCTCTACACCACCCCTTTCCATAATCTCTCTCCCACACTGCCCCTATTTGTAATATTCCCAAACACACTGCCTCTCAGTGTACCCCCACACGATATCCTTATGTATAATATCCCCACACACGGCCCCTCTGTAAGATATCTCACACACACACACACACACACACTGCTCCTCTGTATAATATCTCTCCCACACACACTGCTCCTCTGTATAATATCCCCCACATACTGCGCCTCTGTATATCCCCCCACACTGCTCCTCTGTATAATAGCCCCCCACACACTGCACCTCAGTACAATATCCTCCCACACACTGCACCTCAGTACACTATCTCCCACACACACACTGCACCTCAGTATACTATCCCCCCACACACTGCTCCTCAGTATAATATCCCCCCACACACTGCTCCTCAGTATAATATCCCCCCACACACTGCTTCTCTGTATAATATCCCCCACACACAATGCCCCTCTGCATAATACCCCCTCACATGCTGGTCTTCTGTATAATATCCCCACATACACACTGCTCCTCTGTATAATATCCCCACACACACTGCTTCTCTGTTTAGTATCCCACACACACACACTGTTCCTCTTTATAATATCCTCCCACCCTCACTGCTCCTCTGTATAATATCCTCCCACACACTGCTCCTCTGTATAATATCCTCCCACACACTGCTCCTCTGTATAATATCCTCCCACACACTGCTCCTCTGTATAATATCTCCCCACAAACACTGCTCCTCAATATATCCCCTCCACACACTGCTCCTCTGTATAATGTCCCCACACGTACACTGCTCCTCTGTAAATACCAACACACACTGCCCATTTGTATAATATCCCACACACTGCTTCTCTGTGTAGCATCCTCCACACACACATACACACTGCCCCTTTGTATATCCCCCACACACTGCATCTCTGTATAATAAACACACACACAATGACCCTCTGTGTAATATCCCTCATGTATGCTGCCCCTTTGTACATTATTCCCCACACAAGCTGCCCCTCTTTATATATATCCTCACACACACAAACACAATGCACCTCTGTATATCACCCAACACACGCTACCCCTCTGTATACTATCCCCCCACACACATTGTCACTCTGTATAATATCCTCCTGGTATATATGTCCAAGTCTTGGTATATATGTCTGCATCCTGGGCCCTTCCTGATATGCATGTCCCCATCCTGGTTTATTTGTCCCTATCCTGGTATATATGTCCAATCCTGGGCACCTCCTGGTATGTATATCCCACTCCTGGGCACATTCTGGTATATATGTCCCCATCCTTGTTTCTGTCCCCTTCTTGGTATATATGTCCTCCTCCTGGTATATATGTTCCCATCCTGGTTTATTTGTCCCTTCCCAGCAAATATATATATATATATATATATATATATATATATATATCCACATCCTAGGCTCCTTCTGATGTATATATATTCCCCTCCTGGGCACATTCTGGAATATATGTCCCCATCCTTATTTTTGTCCCCTTCCTGGTATATATCTCCACCTTCTTGTGTATATGTGTCTTTCCTGGGTCTCTCCTCGTATATTTGTCTACCGCAAAAAGAAAAGAAAAAACATTTTACTCACCCTCCCTGGCTCCCACATCCTGCAGCGTCCTCTCTGAGCAGCGATGCATTTCAGCTTGATGTGTGCCCTCAACACATCCAGCTAAAGCAAGGCAGGGGCTGCAGTCAGCGGGCGCCCCCACAACCCGGGGCTGGAGTCAGCACCCCCCCGTGGCTGGAGTCAGCGGCCCCCCACCACCCGGGGCTGGAACAGCGGCCCCCCCCACCACCCGCGGCTGGAATCAGCGCCCCCCACCACCACCCGCGGCTGTAGTCAGTGGCCCACCCCACCACCCGCAGCTGTAGTCAGCAGCCCACCCCACCACCCGCGGCTGTAGTCAGCAGCCCCCCCCGCCCCCCTTGGCTGTAGTCAGCTGCCCGCACCACCCGCGGCTGTAGTCAGTGGCCCCTCCCCACCCCCTGCGGCTGTAGTCAGCGTCCCCCCCTGCGGCTGTAGTCAGCGGCCCTCCCATCCCCTGCGGCTGTAGTCAGCGGCCCCCTCGCAGATGTAGTCAGCGCCCCCCACCACCCGCGGCTGGAGTCAGCGCCCCACCACCACCACCGGCGGCTGTAGTAAGCGTCCCCCCGCCCCCTTGGCTGTAGTCAGCGGATCCCCCACCACCCGTGGCTGTAGTCAGCGGCCCCCCAGAGCTGTAGTCAGCGCCCCCCCCCCCCCCGCGGCTGTAGTCAGCGGCCCCCCGTGGCTGTAGTCAGTGGCCCCCCGCGGCTGTAGTCAGTGCCCCCCTGCGGCTTGAGTCAGCGGCCCCCTGCGGCTGGAGTCAGTGGCTCCCCCACCACCCCCGGCAATCTTCAGCTCATAGAGCGCCTACCTCTCCCTGCCGGATGCCACGCGCTCACCAGCTCCGCGTTGCCCGCAGCACTTTGATGAGGTGCAGAGTGATGACCTCATCACATTGGGCTGCGGGATGACGCGCCACCTTTCTGCTCTGCTCCATTCACAGTGCCTCCCCCACCACATGGCTAATTTGCATGCGATGCCCTAGAAGGACTTTGCATGCACCTTAGTCATGTGCAGACTGCAGTAGTGGCTGAAGCAACACCGCGCCCCTCTGCTGCAGCTGTGACTGGGGCTCGGTGAAGGTGGTGGGCCCGGCTGGCCAGGGACTACATACAGTTAAGTAAGTAACCGGCGGCGGTTACAGTAAAAATGCTGTGCTGGGACCGGAGGAGCCAGGAAATGTACAACTTCTTACCTCTCTGCTGCGCCCCCCCTGAAGCATGGCCGTTGGCGCCCTATGCGACCGCACAAGTCGCACATGCCTAAAGCCGGCCAGTACCCATGGATCTCAACATCTTGATAGCCTCCTGATGAACCCCAATTATCGTTAAAAAAAGGGGCAAGCACATCGAGGCAGAAGAAATATCTATACACTGGATAATCTGATAGTGGGGTGCTCTGAATATGTGGGAGTAACTATACCTCATATAAGCTATATGTGCACCAGAGATTTCTTCATGTCAAATATTGGCGAATATGCACCTACATGTGTCAATGGCACCCCATACAAGTCTATTATGTGTGCAAATTTTATCACCAAGCAATCACTATCTCCATGCATTGGTAGTTTGTGAGTGGTTGCTTTATTAGTGTATTGCAGCTGTGATGCCTCCAACTGATGCAGTCGTGGGTGAGGGTCGTGGCAGACCTCAACCCACCCCAGCACAGTACAGACACGGGGAGCAGAGTATAGTGGGTGTTATGTGGTGTGGAGGTGATACCTACTTATTGCTGACGTTCGTTTTCTGGGTCCTTTTCACTTCTATGGGCCTTATGCCCCTTTCAGTCAGGAAAGTGACAGACGACTGGAGAAAAAAGGGAGATGAGGCAACAACCATGTGTGAAAAATTCCATATTTATTCAATACAGCAGGAATAAATAGGGGGAGGTAAAAAGTGTGTGGGGGGGGCATATCTTGCCATTCAGAACCAGCCACAATAGGAAAATATGAGGGACTGCAATGCCACAAGTACATGCATATAATGTACATGTAATTATTTATATATGTGATTGTTATGAATAAATATGGAATTTTTCACACATGGCTGTTGCCTCATCTCCCTTTTTTCTCCAGTCATTCATGTTCCTTGGAGTAGGCATAGTCTTATGGGGCACCACTGAGTGGTCCCATAAGTTGGTATTCTATTATGGCCAATTTTTTGCTAGGAAAGTGACAGACACCTGGTAACATTTGCTTCACTTGACAAAGTAACTTGCAGGCAGACAGTTTCAAATGGTTCACAACAGACTTGTCATCATCCTTATCTTTCAGATACTTCAACTCCAACATCTGGCTTGGCTTTGCAGGAACGGCCATATGGAGTGACTTAACCTCCCGCTTCGGACACACTCCCCCAGCATGGTGGTGGCACGTTCAGCTTGGCTTACGGACGGATGGACCCACTTGCCCTCCTGCTGCAACTGCTTTCCCAAAGGTACTGGCAGATAACACCTCAGGTAGGAGCACCCCAATTTCTCTTTACATCTCCATCACACTCTGAACTTATGTCCTGCTGCAATAGAGCCCCTTCTGATAGCTTTGCTCTTCTCTCTTTCTTTCTCTTGCTGTTCCTGTAGCAGGGACCAGGGGATGGTGAAGGTTTGGGCTTCCTTCACTCCTTAAATCCTGTCCCTGTCACCTCCACCCTTCTGCACTCCACTCTGCTCTTCTGTCACTCCTGGATTTCTCTCTCTCTAGATCTGCACTCTTTCACAGCCTTTCCCTATCTGCCTGAACCAGGAAGTTGCTTCTCCTATATATCTTCCTGTACTGATGAGTGCTCTCTCACTTAACCTCATGCTGCCCTGTCATTCCCAGTCCATCCTTTCTCTCTGAGGAACCCGGGACTCATGACCTCTAGTGGCAGCCGGCCATATTACACAGGGAAAGGTACATTAATACATACAGTTTACAAAAATCACCCTACACCCTATCACCTGGTTACCCTATTACACTGTCAGTGCATTAGATCCTTTGGCCAGGGCAGGTTAAAACTGGTGACCTCTTGTTGCTGTAATCTATGTGAATTGGACTATGGAGTCTCGTTAAACTGTGTGATATCAAGATATGTGTTACGTTGCTCAAAGAGAGAAGTGAGATGCTAGTCACTAAGTGTGTAGTATGGAGTAGCAACTAGGTGGCGCTGTGAGCACATGCGTACTGCAAGAGTAGTGGGAAAGTCACACAAGCCAGGGTCAGTGCTGGGAGGACACAACAAAACCCAGGGAGCAGACAAGAATGAAGTCAGGATACAGTCCGTAGAGTCAGGTAACCAGAAGAGCACATAAAGGACACAAGTGCAGGCAAAGCCATAGTCAGGAGGGAATAAAAGGTCAGAAGCCAGACGGTCATGCAAGGTCAGGGGAGCAGGCAGAGAAAAGTCAGGGTCGGGTACCAAGATCAATACACCAAACAAACCTGGAGCCAGGCACTTACTGCAACTAACCAGGAAATACGACTGGCGTCGCTCCAGCTGTGACCGCTCCATAATAAAGCATGGCAATCACCCGGGATACGGAACAAGTGACCAAGCCCCTCCCCTAACCAGCGAGTGACCCAGTGTAGGGAAACTGCCCATCACAGTGTGATAGAAAGGTGCATGAAACACTGGCAGGCTGTTCCGTGCAGCACACAGGATCCACAGCATGGCGCAACAGAAAGTCGCAAAATGGAAGCTGCACCGAAAGTCAAGACTGTGACAATATGGAGACACAGTTTGGGAAATTATTAAAATGAAGACATTACTAATGGACTATATGACTACACATTGGATCATGTCTGTCTTGTGTGTGTACAATTGGAGCTATAAAATTTCTGGCTCCGTGCTTTGCGCCTAATATGCATTTTTTTTCTATTCTCCTTCCCGGGTGGGGAGGCCTTTTTTCCTCTACCCCTTTATCCTTGTAAGCTATTGGCCTATTGGTCAAAACTTAGGGGGTTAATTATTAATTGGTGTGGCCTCTGGTGAGCGGGGGCACAGGGTAAAGAATTAGGGTGTTCTTATGCTGGTAGGAAGGAGATTGTATTTATATATACTGTGTGTATATATATATACACAGTGCAGACCAAACCTTTGGACACACCTCCTCATTCAAAGAGTTTTCTTTATTTTCAGGACTCTAGAAATTGTAGATTCACATTGAAGGCATCAAAACTATGAATTAAAACATGTGGAATGAAATACTTAAAAAAGTGTGAAACAACTGAAAATATGTCTTATATTCTAGGTTCTTCAGAGTAGCCACCTTTTGCTTTGATTACTGCTTTGCAAACTCTTGGTATTCTCTTGATGAGCATCAAGAGGTAGTCACTGGAAATGGTCTTCCAACAGTCTTGAAGGAGTTCCCAGAGATGCTTAGCACTTGTTGGCCCTTTTGCCTTCACTCTGCGGTCCAGCTCACCCCAAACCATCTCGATTGGGTTCAGGTCTGGTGACTGTGGAGGCCAGATCATCTGGCGTAGCACCCCATCACTCTTCCTTCTTAGTCAAATAGCCCTTACACAGCCTGGAGGTGTGTTTGGGGTCATTGTCCTGTTGAAAAATAAATGATGGTCCAACTAAACGCAAACCGGATGGAATAGCACGCCGCTGCAAGATGCTGTGGTAGCCATGCTGGTTCTGTATGCCTTCAATTTTGAATAAATCCCCAACAGTGTCACCAGAAAAGCACCCCCACACCATCACACCTCCTCCTCCATGCTTCACGGTGGGAACCAGCCATGTAGAGTCCATCCGTTCACCTTTTTTACAAAGACACGGTGGTTGGATCCAAAGATCTCAAATTTGGACTCATCAGACCAAAGCACAGATTTCCACTGGTCTAATGTCCATTCCTTGTGTTCTTTAGCCCACACAAGCAGCTATTTTACCATGAAGGCCTGCCGCACAAAGTCTCCTCTTAACAGTTGTTCTAAAGATGAGGTGTGTCCAATGTTTTGGTCTGTACTGTGTAAATAAATATATATATATATATATATATATATATAAATATATATATAAATATATATATATATATATATAAAATTAGTCCTGTATTGCTCCATTGTCATATTTGGTTTTGTCTTTTTGGGTATAATGAGTTTAAATGTATTAAAATAAAGTTTATAATTTTTTAAAAAAATTAAGGTATGAATTTAGTCAGTAAAGGACCCTAGTACAACAATTTATATATTGGACGAACCAGTAAAGTTGGGTAAAATTATTCTACTGGAATTTAATTCTACTTGAATTTTATAAAAATCTGCGTTCAATGGAATTTTTTGCAATTTGCTCAACACAAATTCAGCACAATGACAGCCAGTCAAAAAAAAATATTAAAAAAGTTATAGCATTTAAAAGAAGATTTAAAAACAAAAAACAAAAAAGAAAACTCCAGTTGGTTTCTAAAGAAACTGGATGGCCAATAATCACCAACGAGACTCGTCAATAGTGGTGATGACCTAGACATGAGTTTAGATCAGAAGAACCTTAAGGGTCCGGTCTGAAATCAAAAATCTTTATCACTACCCTTTCTAGATAATTTCCATTTTCTACTATAAGTTATATACTCCAGGTCCCAATAAGAGCTACCTGCTGAGAAAGGCAGGAATGCCTCATTCTTCTTGAATTTGCCGCTCTCATCCAAGAAATGGTTCGGATTAAACTCCCATGGAGAAGAAAAATGTTTGGGATCCCGGTGAACGGTGCAGAGTAAGGGGTAAATGGCTGTTCCCTGAGAAATGAAACAGATATTCTACTAATTATATGTATTCTGCTACAAAATGTCTTAGGATAAAATACAAATGTATGATCACCTATGAGGTTTGCTGTAAGAAAAATACATTTAATTCAATATTGCAAGTGATCAAAAATTACATCAAATTAGTGTCATTAAAAAGGTTTTCTAGGGCTTCAGATACATTTCTGCAGTCATAAACATGACAAAGCTGTCGGCTGAGTGTTTGTTCTGCTAACATCAGTCTCCGGACTCCTCCGTACTCAGCAATGCCCGGATCAGCCAAGAGCTCAAGTGTTGTGTATGAGAAGGCCACTGCCAAACTCCCCTGGCAGCAGCTTATCTCCAGAGATCGGCCACTGTAATTAAGCAACCTGGATGCTTGTCTCCTCCAACATCATCTGTCGGGTATCTGTCATAGCCTTAGGCTATGTGTGCACGTTGCGTACAGTCACTGCAGAAATTTCTGCAGCGATCTGAACAGCACATGTGCGCTTTAAATCGCTGCAGAAATGTCCGTAGTGAAAAAAAAAAAAGCCGATTCCATGCGCTCTGCCTCCAGCTCCTGCCATAGACAGAGCAGGAGCTGCCGGCAAAGCGCACGGAAGAAGTGACATGTCCCTTCTTAGAACGCAGCGCTTCGGCAGAAGCCGAAGTGCTGCGCTCTAAAACGCCACGTGCGCACGGCCCCTGCACAATCTCCAATAGACTGTGCAGGGGACGCAGGACGCATGCAGTTACGCTGCGCTACAAAGCGCAGCGTAACTGCATGTATTTATGCAACGTGCGCACATAGCCGAAGAGTTGGGAGGCCTCCAAACACATTAAGACTGTTATATCAGCAGGTCTGGACAACTTTAATCTGCTATTGTCACAAGGAGATTTTTGCAGGCATCGCCAGCTATCATGGCGGTCTCAGGATTTGTGGAAACTACAGATTCTGGCTCTCTGCCTGCTAACTTCTCTGATGTCTGTGCTCATGTGGCGCCCCTGACCTGGTCAGGCACCACTGAGTACTGCACCCATGCTGGGGACAGTACAATACAGGTAATCCAGAAGGCTGACCGAGGTGTGACTACACAGGCGCATAGTGATCAGGTCTCACACATGTACCTTTGAGAGGACCCCTGGGGATCCCAGGAGGGGGCAAAGCCTTCACCTCCACTCGAGGGGTGGAGGGGGCAAAGCCTCCATCTCCACTCAAGGGGTGTGGTAGAGAGCCTGGTTGCTAGGTGGCGTAGGCAAGAACAGGAGAGGAGGAGCAGTGAGCCGGTTCAGTGTGCAGTTCAGGGGGAGCAGACGTCAGGAGCAGACCCCTGGGGCTGTTGCAGTCTGACAGCGTCCGCGCAGTGGCTACCGACGGGGGAGAACGGTCACCTAGTAGTGCTACCCGAAATCCATCTTCAGCTAAAGAGAGAGCAACGGAGTGGGAAGTAAGGAGACTGCTAGGGAGTTACCAGGCCCAAACGGGTAGTAGGTCCCAGTGCAGGGATAGATCCACCTTTCCTTGCCAAACCTGCTTGAGGGGGTACTTTACACCCCCAAGAACACACTAAAAAGTCCGCAGCCACGTCGCCACAGTTAGGGCCCATAGTTCACAGGAGGCAAGCAGCCGGAGTGTCCTGGTCCAGGCTACAAGCAAACGGACAAAACGAAGGGGAGAGAGGCTTCAGCAACTTCCCTGGGTGACCCCATAGGGACTAAAAGTCGGGGTTACCCCAAAACGCAAAGGGCTAAGGAAGGCGAGTCGGTAGTCACCCTCATCAGTCAGCCTGAAGGACACCTGGTTCCAGCCTGGTTCATCCCAGCTACGCCCGGGTTACTCACTCTGCCACCTTCTGTGAGTAAAACCCCTGAAAGACATTCTGCTTGTGTGGAGTTATTCTGCGCCTTGTGGTTCTACACACTTACACAGGGCCCTGGGGCTTGCCTCACTCTCAGGAGGCTATTACAACTGACTGCACCCACCATCAGCCCCAGGCGTCCCTCAATCTGCAGTGGCGGTCCCCACTGACCGCAATTCTGAGAGTGGCGTCACGACAATCCTAGAAGAAGGTTCCCTACCTGTGACCAGACGGTTTCATCCACGTGGAGTCCCTAAAGGTAATGCACCGACACAATACTTGTGGGGCTTCACAGTCAGCTCAGGGAGACGCGGGTGTCGACCCACAGATGTATGCAGGCTAGCAAGAGTTAAGGCCGCTTTACATGCTACGACATAGCTAGCAATTGCTAGCGATGTCGAGCGCTAAAGCACCCGCCCCCATCGTACATGCCATATCGTGTGATCGCTGCCGTAGCGAACATTATCGCTATGGCAGCGTCACATGCACATACCTGCTCTGCGACGTCGCTGTGACCGGCGAACCGCCTCCTTTCTAAGGGGGCAGTTCATTCAGCGTCACAGCGACGTCATAGCAGCGTCACTGAACCGCCGCCCAATAGAAGCGGAGGGACATAGATGAGCGGGACATAACATCCCGCCCACCCCCTTCCTTCCACATTGCGGCAACAGCAGGTAAGGGGAGGTTCCTCGTTCCTGCGGCGTCACACATAGCGATGTATGCTGCCGCAGGAGCAACAAACTACTTCGTACACCGAGCAGCAAGGATATTCGAGAATAGGGGGGCATGTCACCGATGAGCGATTTTGACCATTTTTGTGACGATTCAAAATCGCTCTTAGGTGTCACACGCAAAGACATCGCTAAAGTGACCGGATGTGCGTCACAAATTCGTGACCCCAACGAGATCGCTTGAGCCATGTCGCAGCGTGTAAAGCAGCCTTTAATCTCTGCTGGGCTGCTTGTTAGTCTCTATGATCACGTGCTGTGGGGGAGCCAGTCACATTTGCTCCCCTCCTATAAATTCTGGATTGACTATTCCATTAATGCCACCTATTCTGGTCTGGTGAGGTGTTGTGATCCAGACCTACTGGTCGTTGTTGTGCATTATTGCTGTGGGCAGTTCTGGTGTTAACAATCGTTGTCTTTGTATTGCTGCCTTCCTGCTCTTGCTTTTCTTCTTAGTCTTTTATTGTTTATTCCTATGAGTTTGTAGTGTGTCTGCATTATGGTTTTCCCCTTTCTGTCCTAATCTGTTTTTCAATCAAACTCCTGCCCCTTCCTTTCCTGTGGGGGAAAAACAGATAGATCTGGTCAAGAGAAGTCTCCTTCTTCAGGGGTAATTTGGAGGTCAGGGATAGCCTAGGGTCCCCTAGCGTGAGGGACAGTATAAGAGCCCCCTCTCCCTCGCTATCCTGCAGTCACATCATGATAAATATGTTTGGGAAACTTAAAGTAACTAGCCCCCGACACTACACTTAGCCTCTCCTATATATTACTTACCTTAGGGATCTGATAACCTTTAAACTGGACATCCCTCGTCACCATACGTGGGGCATTCAGAGGAGTAACATCACTGAATCTTTGAATCTCGTGGATGACTGCCTGCATGTAATGCATTTGCAGCCTGTCATCAAAATTTGGCAACCGATTTCGTCCAAGCACTCGATCAATCTCATCATGGAGTTTGGCTGTAATTAAGATACACGTCTTTATTCTACCAGATACAATTTACGATTTCTAGATACAGCATCATGAGTTAATAATAAACATTCATAACAGTCTTTAAGTATTTAATATAAAACTTACCCTTTACCACTTTTCCACATAGGATCATAACTGTACGTCCGTTTCTAGTCTGGACACTGCAACATGGACGTACAGTTATGTGGATGATATAGACAAAAAAATCTTAAAAATAATCTTAACATGGAATTTAAATCATACAGCAAACAATACTAAAAAAAAAATGCAGAAAATGTCAGAATTGCATTTTTTTTCTTACAACTCCCCCCAAAAAAACGTTTTTTTTATATCAAGAATGGGCGCCCTCTGCACATAGTCTTTCATATTGACATTAAAGTGGTTCGATAGAGGACAGTGGATTGGATAAGTCAGCCTTCGTTCCGCAACCCAATATTTGTAGTCCTTTATAGCCCTTCACCCCCGACCGATTTTCCATTTTTCGTTGTTTTTATTTTGCTCCCCTTATCCGAGAGCCGTAACTTTTTTATTTTTTCGTCAATCTGCCCATAACAGGCCTTTTTTTTTTTTGTGGGACAAGTTGTACTTTTAAATGAAACCATAAGTTTTACAAAATAGTGTACTGCTAAAAAAAAAAAAGTGCGATTGCATGATTATTTTTGGGATATTTTTTTCACCCTGTACACTATATGGCAAAACTGACGTGTTGGTTTGATGTCTCAGGTCAGTAGGAGTTTGTAGACTCCAAACATGTATAGGTTTACTTTTATTTAAGGGGTTAAAAAAAATCACGTGTGTCCAAAAACAGTGGCGCAAAAAGCACCATTTTCCCCGACTAGTAGTGTTCTCATTTTTCGGGATCTATGGCTCAGTGACAGCTTATTTTTTGCGTCCTGAGCTTTAGTTTTTAATGGTACAATTTTTGTGCAGGTGACACATTTTGATCAGCTGTTATTGCATTTTGCGCAAAATTTGAAGCATCCAAAAAATTTAATTTTGGCGTTTGGAATTTTTTTGCCACTACGCCATTTAACGATCAGATTAATTGATTTTATATTTTGATTGATCAGGCATTTCTGGATGTGGCGATACCAAAGGTGTGTATATTTTTTTATTTTTTTAACCCTTTAATTTTCAATGGGTTGAAAGAGTGGTGATTTGAACTTTTAGGATTTTTTATTTTTTTTACTTTTTTTTATTATTTTAAAAATCCCCCGATTTGTAAAATAATCCCTTTAAGTGACACAAACCTGTGACGCTTTCAATGCTTTTTGATATATATTGCAATATCATATTGCAGTATATAGTGTAAATTAAGTTCTCATATAAAGCTCATCCTGTGATTGGATTTCACAAGAATACCAGGATCACAGCCATGAGGGTTGGTGGTAACTCATTGATAACCAGTGATGTTTCAATTAAAATGCCGCCATCAGTGAATTACAGCGGCATCTAAATGGTTAAATAGATGTAACAGAGCTGAATCGACGTGGGACCTCGTGTGGATTACATCACTCCTGCAGGGGTGTTTTAGGGGTTAATAAAGTAGTAAAAGAGGGTGTTTTTTGTATTTTATTCCAAGTAAAGGATTTTTTTGGTCTTTGTGTTTCTTTCTTTTCACTTACAGATTAATAATGGGTGAGGTCTCATAGACGCTTGCCATTACTAATCTAGGGCTTAATGACAGCTGTGGGCTGCCGTTGACCCCTCATTGCCCCGATTGCCACCACACCAGGGCAATCGGAAGAGCTGGGTAAAGTGTTGGGATTGTCGCATTTAATAGATGCAACAATACCTGGCAGCTGTAGGCTACTTTTTTAGGCTGGGGGCGGCCCAATAAGAATGGGTCTCCCCAGCCTGAGAATACCAGCCCCAAACTGTCAGCTTTATCATGGCTGGGTATCAAAATTGGGGGGACTGCACGCCTTTTTTATTATTTATTTATTTAAAATGATTTAAAAAAAAAGCCACATGTGATTCCTCTTACTTTGATATACAGCCAAGATAAGCGCATGGCTGGTGGCTGCACCCTGTAGCCATGGGCTTTATCTGTGCTGGAAATCATAATATGGGGAGACCACATGCCAATTTCTTTATTCAATTATTTATTTTTACTGTACATTATAGACCGGCAGACAGTACCTGTTATTGGTTGCAGGTAGATGCTGTCACACAGGCTAGGGGCGCATCTGTCTGCAACCAATCATAGACGTCGGTGGGCAGGGAAAGCAGTGCATATGCATGAGGCTAATAAGCGGCCCTGGAGTAAATGGGCGGCTGCAGGAGCAGTGTACAGCCGCGACGGAGACTCAGTGAGTATGAAGCGCTCGCTTCATTCTTATTTTCTTTATTTTTACTTCTTTTTATTTCCCGAGTTGCTGGATCCGGATCAACATCCAGGCCCGACACTCAGGTAAGTTTGAATCCGTGTGGATTTGGACTTTTACAGTCCAGGTCTGCCCATCTCTATTAAACAGCAGCTGTGATCTGAGCCAGCACTGTTTGCTGCTGTTACAGGTAGATGATGACTGTTTAACACAACCGGCATCTGCATCCAAGTGATGTAGACTCAGCTCCTAAGCTCTCTTCACACATGCAAATGTGCACCAAGGATCAGTTATCACTTACCTTGTACTTCAGGATACTTTAGTAAGATGAGCAGTCCAAATCTCATAGTGGTGTTCATAGTCTCTATACCCACTATAAACAGATTACGGGTTATTACCAGGAGATTTCTTAAATGAAATTCAGTGCTGGGATTATTCTTCTCCTGTGCAGAAACCATTCATAAATATTGTATTAATCCTTTCAGAATGAAAGATTTCTCACTGACAACTAACGTTGGGTTGCATTGCGATAGTATCCGCCCCCGTCGCACATACGATATCTGGTGATAGCTGCCGAAGCGAACATTATCGCTACGGCAGCTTCACATGCACATACCTTGGCGATGTCGCGGTGACTGCCGAACAATCCCTCCCTCAAGGGGGAAGTGCGTTCGGCGTCACCGCGACGTCACCGCAATGTCACTAAGCGGTTGGCCAATAGAAGCGGAGGGGCGGAGATGAGCGGGACATAACATCCCGCCCACCTCCTTCCTTCCGCATTGCCGGTGGACGTAGGTAAGGAGATGTTTGTCGTTCCTGCGGTTTCACACACAGCGATGTGTGCTGCTGCAGGAACGATAAACAACATCGTACCGGTGGCAGCAGCGATATTATGGAAAGGAGCGACATGTCACCGATCAACGATTTTTGACGTTTTTGCGATCGGTGATCGTCGCTCCTAGGGTTTACATGCTGCGATGTCGGAAATGGCGCCGGATGTGCGTCACCAACGACGTGACCCCGACGATATATCGCTACCGATGTCGCAACGTGTAAAGCCTGCCTAAGACTATATTGACATCATTGTTTGTCAGGGTCTAAGCATAGACGGCGAGGGATGGAGTGACTGAACTCAGCAGATTCATAATCATATATGGGGATGCTGAGTTCATGTCAGGAGACCCAGAGGCAGTGTTATGGGCGTGTCACGGTTGAGAGACAACCCTGTGGTGTCTGGCTGCATAAGGTCGCTGCATTTGGCAGCACAAACCGCTCCTCGATATTCCATCTTTTCCTCTGTGGTGTGAATGAAGTTATGTGTGACGTCTCTAACGGAGATATTTTCCTTTCAGCTGCTGTGTCTTTATATACCTGCTTTTCCCATTGGTATGTTGCTGGTGATAAAGTTACTGTATGTTACTATTCTGTTACTAAGTTCTGATTGAATGCAGTTGCTTTGTAATCATATGGAGAAATGTTGTTGTATGTTGCTGTTCCTCTCCCTAAGTCATCTTGGAAATAAGTTGTTCATTTTCCCTGTTTGTTCTTTAGGACTTAGTGGGGTTGACTAGTGCTCATCCCATTCGTTCATTACCTAGGGCCCAGTTCAGGGTCAGCCAGGGCCAAGTATTGTGCTCGGCGCATAGGTTCTGCGCCTATCTAGGGACAGTATGTAGAGCCCCACGGGGCAGGTGTTTTAACCTACTCCTTGCCGGGCCGGGGGGCAGATCCTCTGCCTTGTTACGGGGTGGCCTGGCCCGGTTCCGTTGCCCCGAGGCGTACAGAAAGGAGGGTGGTAGGAAGGATGGTGGTGGAGAATGGGGGTGACTGTGAGGAAAGTCTATAAATGATCATGACGCCACCTATGGTATGCGGCCAGGTAATAGCCTCCACTGCTGTCGCTGTCCTCTGGGGCAGATGTCACTGCAGCTAGAGTGGTCTTGCTTCCCGCAGGTGAAGCTAGGCCTCAGGGATATGATCATGGTAGAATGGAATAATACGTTGGGGATGCAGGGCTAAGGGCGACTGCAAGCTCTGGACGACACAGGTTGGAATTTCTTTTTACCTTTTACTGGTATCTGGTGTAGTCCAGGAGTTAGCAGTCCGGTCAGCCTGGAAGTAGCAGAAAAAAACCAAGGAGAAAATTGTAGAAAAAATACCCTGACTATAAATAAATGAATTGCAAGTGCTTAATAAACAGGGTACTTAGTATATACATTTTTGCAAAAAGGTAAAAAGCTGTCTCACCTCGTCACGGTGTACCCATCTGAGACAGTCCCTAACCTACTAAAGTTAAAAACATATTCTGTACCTGACTTGTGTCATGTTAAAACTTCAATATGGATGGTAAAGTGGTTAGCTGGGTCCCAGATTTTTCTACAATTTTCTCCTTGGTTTTTTTCTAGTCTTGAGGCTGCAATTCACATGCTTGTAATGTTGCATGTTTATTGAACATTTGTCACAGCTCAGTTTTTTTGTGTTTTTTTGTCTGTTATCTTGCTTTAATGCAAGTTGGGGGTGCAGCCCTCCTGATACTGAGGCTGAACAATTACCAGCTTCTCACTTTTTGCTGTGTATTTAATCTGGGACCCAGCTAACCACTTTACCATCCATATTGAAGTTTTAACATGACACAAGTCAGGTACAGAATATGTTTTTAACTTTAGTAGGTTAGGGACTGTCTCAGATGGGTACACCGTGACGAGGTGAGACAGCTTCTTACCTTTTTGCAAAAATGTATATACTAAGTACCCTGTTTATTAAGCACTTGCAATTCATTTATTTATAGTCAGGGTATTTTTTCTACAATTTTCTCCTTGGTTTTTTTCTAGTCTTGAGGCTGCAATTCACATGCTTGTAATGTTGCATGTTTATTGAACATTTGTCACAGCTCAGTTTTTTTGTGTTTTTTGTCTGTTATCTTGCTTTAATGCAAGTTGGGGGTGCAGCCCTCCTGATACTGAGGCTGAACAATTACCAGCTTCTCACTTTTTGCTGTGTATTTAATCTGGGACCCAGCTAACCACTTTACCATCCATATTGAAGTTTTGACATGACACAAGTCAGGTACAGAATATGTTTTTAACTTTAGTAGGTTAGGGACTGTCTCAGATGGGTACACCATGACGAGGTGAGACAGCTTCTTACCTTTTTGCAAAAATATATATACTAAGTACCCTGTTTATTAAGCACTTGCAATTCATTTATTTATAGTCAGGGTATTTTTTCTACAATTTTCTCCTTGGTTTTTTTCTAGTCTTGAGGCTGCAATTCACATGCTTGTAATGTTGCATGTTTATAGAACATTTGTCACAGCTCAGTTTTTTTGTGTTTTTTGTCTGTTATCTTGCTTTAATGCAAGTTGGGGGTGCAGCCCTCCTGATACTGAGGCTGAACAATTACCAGCTTCTCACTTTTTGCTGTGTATTTAATCTGGGACCCAGCTAACCACTTTACCATCCATATTGAAGTTTTAACATGACACAAGTCAGGTACAGAATATGTTTTTAACTTTAGTAGGTTAGGGACTGTCTCAGATGGGTACACCGTGACGAGGTGAGACAGCTTCTTACCTTTTTGCAAAAATGTATATACTAAGTACCCTGTTTATTAAGCACTTGCAATTCATTTATTTATAGTCAGGGTATTTTTTCTACAATTTTCTCCTTGGTTTTTTTCTAGTCTTGAGGCTGCAATTCACATGCTTGTAATGTTGCATGTTTATAGAACATTTGTCACAGCTCAGTTTTTTTGTGTTTTTTGTCTGTTATCTTGCTTTAATGCAAGTTGGGGGTGCAGCCCTCCTGATACTGAGGCTGAACAATTACCAGCTTCTCACTTTTTGCTGTGTATTTAATCTGGGACCCAGCTAACCACTTTACCATCCATATTGAAGTTTTAACATGACACAAGTCAGGTACAGAATATGTTTTTAACTTTAGTAGGTTAGGGACTGTCTCTGATGGGTACACCGTGACGAGGTGAGACAGCTTCTTACCTTTTTGCAAAAATGTATATACTAAGTACCCTGTTTATTAAGCACTTGCAATTCATTTATTTATAGTCAGGGTATTTTTTCTACAATTTTCTCCTTGGTTTTTTTCTAGTCTTGAGGCTGCAATTCACATGCTTGTAATGTTGCATGTTTATTGAACATTTGTCACAGCTCAGTTTTTTTGTGTTTTTTGTCTGTTATCTTGCTTTAATGCAAGTTGGGGGTGCAGCCCTCCTGATACTGAGGCTGAACAATTACCAGCTTCTCACTTTTTGCTGTGTATTTAATCTGGGACCCAGCTAACCACTTTACCATCCATATTGAAGTTTTAACATGACACAAGTCAGGTACAGAATATGTTTTTAACTTTAGTAGGTTAGGGACTGTCTCAGATGGGTACACCGTGACGAGGTGAGACAGCTTCTTACCTTTTTGCAAAAATGTATATACTAAGTACCCTGTTTATTAAGCACTTGCAATTCATTTATTTATAGTCAGGGTATTTTTTCTACAATTTTCTCCTTGGTTTTTTTCTAGTCTTGAGGCTGCAATTCACATGCTTGTAATGTTGCATGTTTATTGAACATTTGTCACAGCTCAGTTTTTTTGTGTTTTTTGTCTGTTATCTTGCTTTAATGCAAGTTGGGGGTGCAGCCCTCCTGATACTGAGGCTGAACAATTACCAGCTTCTCACTTTTTGCTGTGTATTTAATCTGGGACCCAGCTAACCACTTTACCATCCATATTGAAGTTTTGACATGACACAAGTCAGGTACAGAATATGTTTTTAACTTTAGTAGGTTAGGGACTGTCTCAGATGGGTACACCATGACGAGGTGAGACAGCTTCTTACCTTTTTGCAAAAATATATATACTAAGTACCCTGTTTATTAAGCACTTGCAATTCATTTATTTATAGTCAGGGTATTTTTTCTACAATTTTCTCCTTGGTTTTTTTCTAGTCTTGAGGCTGCAATTCACATGCTTGTAATGTTGCATGTTTATAGAACATTTGTCACAGCTCAGTTTTTTTGTGTTTTTTGTCTGTTATCTTGCTTTAATGCAAGTTGGGGGTGCAGCCCTCCTGATACTGAGGCTGAACAATTACCAGCTTCTCACTTTTTGCTGTGTATTTAATCTGGGACCCAGCTAACCACTTTACCATCCATATTGAAGTTTTAACATGACACAAGTCAGGTACAGAATATGTTTTTAACTTTAGTAGGTTAGGGACTGTCTCAGATGGGTACACCGTGACGAGGTGAGACAGCTTCTTACCTTTTTGCAAAAATGTATATACTAAGTACCCTGTTTATTAAGCACTTGCAATTCATTTATTTATAGTCAGGGTATTTTTTCTACAATTTTCTCCTTGGTTTTTTTCTAGTCTTGAGGCTGCAATTCACATGCTTGTAATGTTGCATGTTTATAGAACATTTGTCACAGCTCAGTTTTTTTGTGTTTTTTGTCTGTTATCTTGCTTTAATGCAAGTTGGGGGTGCAGCCCTCCTGATACTGAGGCTGAACAATTACCAGCTTCTCACTTTTTGCTGTGTATTTAATCTGGGACCCAGCTAACCACTTTACCATCCATATTGAAGTTTTAACATGACACAAGTCAGGTACAGAATATGTTTTTAACTTTAGTAGGTTAGGGACTGTCTCTGATGGGTACACCGTGACGAGGTGAGACAGCTTCTTACCTTTTTGCAAAAATGTATATACTAAGTACCCTGTTTATTAAGCACTTGCAATTCATTTATTTATAGTCAGGGTATTTTTTCTACAATTTTCTCCTTGGTTTTTTTCTAGTCTTGAGGCTGCAATTCACATGCTTGTAATGTTGCATGTTTATTGAACATTTGTCACAGCTCAGTTTTTTTGTGTTTTTTGTCTGTTATCTTGCTTTAATGCAAGTTGGGGGTGCAGCCCTCCTGATACTGAGGCTGAACAATTACCAGCTTCTCACTTTTTGCTGTGTATTTAATCTGGGACCCAGCTAACCACTTTACCATCCATATTGAAGTTTTAACATGACACAAGTCAGGTACAGAATATGTTTTTAACTTTAGTAGGTTAGGGACTGTCTCAGATGGGTACACCGTGATGAGGTGAGACAGCTTCTTACCTTTTTGCAAAAATGTATATACTAAGTACCCTGTTTATTAAGCACTTGCAATTCATTTATTTATAGTCAGGGTATTTTTTCTACAATTTTCTCCTTGGTTTTTTTCTAGTCTTGAGGCTGCAATTCACATGCTTGTAATGTTGCATGTTTATTGAACATTTGTCACAGCTCAGTTTTTTTTGTGTTTTTTTTTTGTGTTTTTTGGAAGTAGCAGAAGAATTTCTCTCTGCCTGGTACTTGTAAGCCTCCTTCTATGCGCAGGTGTAGGTCGCTTTGGCCCGAAGCCGCACAGCGTCCCTCTTCTATGTGTGTTTGTGTGCTCCGTCTGGCGGGTAACATGAGGCGGTACTGGGGCCCACTCTGTAGCAGTGACCCCGGGCTCTTTCTTGCCACTTCACCTCCAGATTTCAGATGAGTCAGAAGAGGTGAACTCTTCTGCCCTCCGGCGTTACTACTGGACTGTTAGTACCCAGTAGCCTGGGATGCCGGCATCCCGCTTTATGCGCTTAGTCCTGGAAAGCTGAGTAGCAGCTCTCAAACAGCAACCGTTCTTGTTGCTCTGTATTACTGTTCCGAGTGATGAGAACAACGCCACTGTGGCTTCCAGAACCACTGGGGTGCCACATTCCCCCTTGGTTAAATTCAGTACTCCTGGACTGAGAAACATTTTACAGAAATAAGAAAACATTACACTTGACATATCATAAACAAAAGAAATATTTACATCTTTACACTACATACATTTAACTGGTTCTAAACATCTGTTTCTAGATACCGGGCCAGTTTTTGACCCAGGTTACACCACTGCGACCTACGCAGGAAGGGTGGGGCCATAACCCCTCACTATTTGGTAATTCACCTGGCCCGACCCGGTTGCCTACAGTTGTGTTGGAAGGGGACCGGTGATGACTGACAGGGCAGGTGGATGCTCACTACTCACTAGACTCACCGTGGGTATGGCAGATTCACCGTAGACAAGAGGCAGGTTCTCTGGTTCCTCTGGTGTGGTGACATCCGCTTCACTGGCTGGCAGGTCTTTGTGCTTGACTGGAGGCATTGCTGCATCAACCGGGGGGTCTCCGGGCTGGTCTATGGTCTCTGCTGCTTCAAGGGGAACAGGTTGAAGAAAGGTTAGAGCTGGTACCATAATGGCGTTGTTCCACTGTGTCCAGGTTTTGGGGAATGCTCCAAGAACAGTCTGGATGGTCTCTTCTTTTGGTTCTTCAGACTGGGACACTTCGGGGCCATCTTCATTAGCCTTCAGCTGCTCTGGGCACACATTCAAGTGGTCCCTTGAAACTATTGTAGATGTCCTCCCTCCATCCTTGCTGATGAGGCACACCTTCAGGTTGTCAAACTTGAATAGCAAGACTGTGTACGGTTCGGCCTCCCAGTGATCATCTAGTTTGTGTTCTTTGTTTTCTCTTCAAAACGTGCTCTCCAGGTGTTATGGGAGCAGTAGTAGCTGCCTGATTGTAGTCTCGCGCTTGTCTTTCTCTGGCCTGGGACAGGCTTCTCTATACACATTCTTGGACCCAGCGGTATTGTTGTTGGCGCTCTGTGTCCCAATTGGTGTCGGGTTGGATGGCCTCCGGTACCAGGACGCCCATATCCAAGTCTAATGGTAACTTTCCAGGTCTGGCCCGCATTAGTTATGCCTGGGTACAATTAGAAGACTGCACAGGGAGGTAAATTGTACATATCCACCAAGTCTGGCAACTTCTCGGGCCACAGGTTTCTTTCCTCCAAAGGCAAAGTCTTTAATAAGTCAATTATTATCTGGTTCATCCTTTCACAAAGTCCGTTACCTTGGGCATGGTACAGGGTAGTTCTTATCTTCTTGCACCCATACAACTGGCAGAAGTCCCAAAACACCTCGGCTTCAAAAGTTGGGCCCTGGTCGGCGAGCACCTGTTCTGGGTAGCCATGGGGCCAGCAGAAGTACTGCTGAAATGCTTTGGCTGTGGTTTTAGCTGTCTGATCTTTAACCGGGACCACCACCAGGAAACGAGCGTAATGATCCATAATGGTGAGGGCGTACACATAGCCCGACCCGCTCGGAGTCAATTTTACATGGTCGAGTGCCACCAGTTCAAGCGGTTGCTTTGTGACGATTGGTACAGAGCAGGGCCTCCAGTTTCTTCCATCCAAGTACCCTTCCACATTGAGATATGCTTCCAGGACCTTTGGGGCATCCCGTTGAGGAACTACAACTTGCCAGACATCTTTATTGTTCCGGGAATCAACATGTTGTCGGCACAGTGTCTTCAGTCCATTCAAATGGAGGTCCCCATCGTTTGGCTTGGCCTAACAGGAGATCTTGCAGGGGCGACACCATCTTGCTGAACTCGCTTAAAAACCGCCGGTAGTAGCCCACCAAGCCGAGGAACTGCCGCACTTCTTTAATGGAGGTTGGTTTTGGCCAGTCCCAGATGGCAGTAAACTTCTCTGGATCTGGGGCCACTCGCCAGGTGTTCCAGATACTGGACTTTTGGCTTCATTAAATGGCATTTAGATGCTTTTACCTTGAGGCCAAACCCAGACAGGGCTTCAAACACTTCCACCAGATGTTGTAGATGATCCTCATATGTTTTCGAATACACAATCATATCATCTAGGTATAGTAGACGGTTTAAAAATTCTTGTGGCCCAGGCAACACTCCATCAGCCTCTGGAACATTCCCGGTGCATTACAAAGTCCAAATGGCATACAGTTAAATTCGCAGAGACCCATAGGTGTGGTAAATGCGGTCTTCTCTTTGTCTTCTTCAGCCACGTGAACCTGCCAGTACCCGCTGGTAAGATCTAGGGTAAAGAAGTAGTTAGCAGATTTTAAGACAGCCAGGGACTCCTCTATCCTAGGCAATGGGTAAGCATCCTTGTGGGTGACACAATTTACGTGTCTATAGTCCACACACATCCTCATCGTACCATCCTCCTTTTTAACCAGAACCAGTGGAGCAGCCCAGGGACAACAGCTATCCCTGATCACAGCCTCCTTCATTTCCCGCAGTATTTCCTTTGCCCGCTGATAGTGAGCAGGGGGAACAGGACAGTATCTTTCCTTAATGGTAGGGTGGTCCCCGGTGGGAATTTGGTGGCTAATCCCCTTCACTTGTTCAAAGTCTAAAGGGTGTTTACTAAAGACTCTCTCGTACTCTTGTACGACCCGGTGGACTCCTTGTATTTCATGGGGTTGAGTGGAATCTCAACCAATGTGCAGCTGGTGGCACCAATCCCACCGTGGGACTTCCTCACTTCCCCCCTCCAGGCCGGATGGGACCAAGGGTTCTGCAGCTTCGATGGCGTCATTGCCAACAGTGAGTAGTGTGGTGACAGTGGCAAACCGGGGCAATTTAACCTCCTCCTCCTCGCAATTCAAAATTCGGATGAGTACTTTCCCCTGGCAAACTTCAACTATTCCCCGGGCTGTTAGGATATTGGGCCTGTCCTCTGAATGCACTAGTTCCACGAGGGACTGGTAATCTCTACCCTGGGGGCCTACTGCCGTTCTACACCAAATCATCATTTCACTCCTAGGGGGGACTAAGATAGGGAAGGAGTCACTCACCCTGACGTTACCAATAACCCCCCCCCTCCCCGTCTGCTCAACCTGTTGTTTTTGCATCAGGGCCCTGATCTCTTTTTGCAACGCCTTCTGCTGCCTGACGCTGGCAGTTTCGGCCACCTGCTGCAACAAAACAATTACTTCAGAAAAACAGTTTTCAATTAAATTTGTGCCGATGGTTACCATTGGAGTGCGCGTCCGGCGATCAATGTCCACCACTATCATCCCCTGTGCTTTTAGCTCCTCCTGCCCCACCTTGATGGTTACCTCTTTGCACTCCACCTGTGGCACGGGTTGTCCATTACTGGCAATGATAGACAAGTCCATATCCAGGCCGCGGGTCAAATCAACATTGGCCCAATACCTGTGATAAAGAATATGTGTTATTGTGGTCACCTGAGACCCGGTATCCAGGAGAGCGTTAATGGGAATGCCGTACAGCACGATAGGTAGGACTGGCCGCCCTCCCACATACTTGTGCCGCCAGTTAGAGGAGTCAGTCCTTTTCGGTTCTGAGGGCTGGCTCCTGGTTCCGGGGACTGGAGGCTCTGTAAGACAGTCCCGAGTATAGTGCCCCGCCTTGCTACAGCAGTGGCAAATCGGTCACCCAGCAGTGTCACAGCGATCACTGGTCCGTCTTCGACCAAGGGGTTTTCCCCTTCTCTGCCTGGGAACATCGTCCGGGCGGATGGGCAATCCGATGTTTGCCGGCTGCGGGGTCATCTGCAGCACTTGTACAGCTTTGGTTAGGGTGGCAACAATTTTAGTTAGTTCATGGACCTGGAGCCTCAGGTCTGCAGAGGAACCGCTTCCCAGGCTCTGGGCAAATGCTTCCACCATGGTCAGGGTTGGAGGCGCCTTCTCCGGGTATGTGATGGCAGGTGGTCGGGAAGGAGTTGTAACACCCGAAGCCGTGTCTTGCAGCACCGGGAAGGCCCAGTCTTTAAATTGGGCAAAGTCCAGGTCAGGGGTCTGCAGGGCCAGAATGTGCAGCTGGGTCCGGTGATCAGGAGACAAGAGCCCCCCGATAAACTGCTTGGTCAGCTGCCGATGTCCTTCACTCACACCTCCAGGGTCAGCTTGCTTCATAGCCCTCAGTACCTCCTGGAAGTTCAAAGCGTAGTCCCGTATACTGTCCAGTACCCCTTGTTTGCATCCAAAGAATTGTACTTTTAGCTCTGCGGCCATGTGAGTATCAAAGGCGGTCCTCAGCCGTGCCATATCTTGCTCTACAGCTCCTTTATCAGTATCCGGCCAAGTCTTAGCCTCCCGCTAGGCCTCATCGGTTAGCTGACCAAGCAGGACCCTTGCCCTCTGACTCTCAGCAAGGGGGTACACAGCAAACAAATCACACAGTCTCTCATGGAAGTCACTCAAGTTATGCAACTGCCCGGAATACTGTGTCAGCCATGTCGCTCCCAGTATACAGTATAAGGCATGAAAAGCGGCATCACCGTGGCTGCGGTGGTCATGGCAGCCAGGTTCCCATCTGGATTAGACATCTTCCCTCCCCCTTGGTGAACCCCAACTAGGTTCATCACTTATTTGGGGAAGCGAGGGTTAACTCGTAACGACTTTCGCTGCTGACTTTCTCTTCGCGCCTCTTTCTTCCTGCGCTGCGCAGCAATGGTGGGCGCCGCTTTCAAACAAGTAGTTTTCACACAGTTCGTAATGGCACACAGTACCCGTTTCTTGCGGGCATGAATATCCTGTTCGTAACACCAAATGTATCGCCCCACGGAGCAGGTGTTTTAACCTACTCGTTGCCAGGCCGGGGTGCAGATCCCCTGCATTGTCACGTGGTGCTCTGGCCCGGTTCCGTTGCCCCGAGGCATACAGAAAGGAGGGTGGAGGATGGTAGGAAGGATGGTAATGGTAGTTGGTGGTGGAGGATGGGGGTGACGGTGAGGAAAGTCTATAGATGATCGTGACGCCACCTACGGTACGCGGCCAAGTAATAGCCGCCGCTGCTGTCGCTGTCCTCTGGAGCAGATGTCACTGCAGCTAGAGTGGTCTTGCTTCCCGCAGGTGAAGCTAGGCCCCAGAGATATGATGATGGTAGAATGGAATAATACGTTAGGAGTGCAGGGCTGAGGGCGACGGCAAGCACTGGACGACACAGGTTGGAGTTTCTTTTTACCTTTTATTGGTATCTGGTGTAGTCCAGGAGTTAACGGTCTGGTCAGCCGGGAAGCAGCAGGGGGATTTCTCTCGGCCACGTACTTGTAAGCCTCCTTCTATGCGCAGGTGTAGCTTGTAAGCCTCCTTCTATGCGCAGGTGTAGGTTGCTGTGGCCTGAAGCCGCACAGCTTTCCTCTTATATGTGTGTTTGTGTCCTCTGTCTGCCGGGTAGCGTGAGCCGGTACTGGGGCCCACTCTGTTTCAGTGATCCCAGGCTCTGATTTCAGATGAGTCAGAAGAGGTGAACTCTTCTGCCCTCCGGCGTTATTACTGGACCGTTAATACCCAGTAGCCTGGGATGCCGGCATCCCGCTTTATGCGCTTGGTCCTAGAAAGCTGGGCAGCAGCTCTTGTACCGCCCCCGTGTCAGCAGCCGAGCCGCTCGGATCTGGAACCGCGGTGGCTCGAGGGGTCTCTGGACCCGAGGGTTCGTGCGGACACTCGAATTTGAAAAGGGGGGTATGTACAGGGGAGTTAAAAGTTTGTGACGCCACCCACAGTGCGTGGTAATATGGAGTACCACCGCTGCTGTTGGGGAGCCCGGTGGCGGTCGTATGGCAGCAAGATGTTTAACCCCTCCGTGGGTAGGGGGTTGCGCCCCGGGGCCCCGTGGTGTTGGTGACGGGGTGCCATTGGGGAGGACAAGGGGTTTTCTGCATACTCACTCAGTCCAAGAATACTGACACCGACAACTTGTAAACCAGAATTCTGAGCACCACTGCAGCAGGGAGGGAGCACATGTGGATCCGTGCCCTTGGTGTTGCTTGTTAGCCTGTGGCCTTTTCCGTGGCACCTTCTCACTGTTGGACCCTATAGTATGGAACGAATCAGGTCCCGCTCACCCGTATGGCTAACAGAGTGAGCTTGCTCTCAGGGTTCACGCTTGGGATTTGGTGGACTGAACTTTAGGAAAAGTCCTATCCCCTCGTTGCACTAGTACCCCGATTTTGGAGCGGGTGAGGGATGAATCTTGAAGACTTCACCCCCGTCGGATAAGTTACCAGGACGCTTAAAGCTACTTCCCGGCCTAGGGTCCGCGTACCCTGTCATGCCCTGGCCCGTGCCCGCAGATGGCTCAAGTCTGCCGGCTGCCCTCCTCGGCAATCCGTGCCCCTTGACACGATCCCCTGCGACCAGGGTTCCAGCTCCTACCAGGCCCAGACCAACGTCTGCCACCTAGTAACTGAGGAGCCCAGCTCCTAACCTGTGACCTCTCACTTCGAGAGTCACCACTTGACTGACTACTCCTTTTCACTTTTTCACTTTCCCCTACCAACACCCCAAGTGGGCGGCCCTATTCCCTTCAGGCCCTCCCTTCAGGTGTGTCTGGTGGTTATGGTGCAAAGTGTTAGGATTTTGACTGGCTCAGCTCTTAGCAACACCAAAGGACCAGGATCCGTAACCAAGGAGGATTGGATACTGTGCATAAGGGCAGATTGCACAATACCCTGTGACAACCTGATAGGCCAAGGCGTCACACTCTCAAACAGCGACCATTCTCGTTGCTCTGTATTACTGTTCTGAGGTCTCATTTCCTGTTGCTCCCTAATCCCTCCTCCAGGTCAGTATGTCCAGAGAGGCGCCCTTCAACACAGGTTATGAGCTCCCCCTACTGGTCCGGAAGAGGAAGTGGTGTTGCATGTTAGTGTACCCGGCAGAGATTTCCCCGCTGCTTTCAAGCATGGCATTGCCCCCAGTGATAAGAACAATGCCACTGTGGCTCCCAGAACCACTGGGGTGCCACAAATACCCTCAATGGTGTATATATAAGAACGTAAAGCCAGACAACAATTGACCAATTAAAAATCAGAATACTAGGGACACAAGTGTGTCAGTAATATATTACACAATTGGTCACATACAGTAATTACCCATATAGATGAAGGTCACATGGAACAGTATTTACCTATATAGGGAATCGGCAGATGAATAGCATTGTGATAAATTGTCTGTTACTATTAGGTTGATACTATGCCATTATGTGTTTTTTCATGTATATGGGATATGACGTGACTATCTGTGTAATATCTTACTGACACATTTGTGTCTCTAGTATTCTGATTTTTAATTGGTCAATTGTGGTGCAGCTCTACGTTCCTATATATACCATTGAGGGTTTGGCTTGGTGTTCCCAATATTCTTCATCTCCCCGTCTGTTGGGGTTTCCGTTCGTCAAGACAACCTGTTTAAATTATTTTATTATTCTCAAAAAAGATTTAAATTTCTTTATGCAAATTGCATACATTTTTGGTGTTCACCTATCTAGGGACAGCAGGGGAGCCAGGGGTCAACGTAAGGTTTTATCAGGGGTCACCATCTCCCCCTTCCCTAGACACAGGGTTTCCGTTTTCCCTTCCCTCCCTCTTCAACGTTCACTCAGTATTTCCCTATACCTAGCATGACAAGCCCTCTGTTCTCAGACCATAATCAGACCATGACAAACAGATGTGTGAATCTAGCCTTAGCAGGATTTTCTGGCAATAGTTTACTCCTCTCTATTGTGTATGTGTATATCATATGTGAGTGTATAATGTGTAGAGTGCATACACATGTGTATGTGTATGGAATATGCATCTATGTGTGTGTGTAATTGTATTTATTTGTGTAATAGTAATGTCTCTTCTAGGTTTAGCTTCTACCTAGCTTCATCTGGTGGCACTATCACGTTTATCCTATTATATAGGTAAGAAACTGTCAATCAATACATGCCAACTGTCACTGAACATCCAGGAGACTCACAACAAAATGGGAAACCTCGTGGAAGCTTATAAAATGGCACAGAAACATATTAATCCCTTTAGAGTGCAGGAAAGTGGTCAGTCCGCTCCCTCCGGGCCGGGTTTTGCATGTGGCTCATGGCTACAGATTCCATTTAAAAGTCTCCGCAGAGACTCTGGATGTGTTTGGCATTGCAAGCTGCAGAGCTGTCGTTTGTCACATGAGCGCCATGTGCTGGTGGGAGCCATCTTGGTTGGAGCACATGTGCAGGAGAGTGTTTTGGGTTGCAGAGCCAGCAAGAGCTCTGAGAAATCCAGGGAGCTGCAAAGTCTCCTGAGGCTCTGGACCGTCAGCAGGTGCCACTGAACGGAGCAGTTCCTAGGACCTGGCCGGTGAGCCCAGTGAGAGAATCTCCTTGGAGATCTGGACTCGAGAGAGCCAAACTTACAGCCTGCAGAGCTTCCAGCAGGTAAACCCCAAGAAAGTGGCTTATGTGACTAACAGAGGTTAGTGTGTGAACGTTGTGTGGAAAGCTTCAGTGACCTACTCTGGCGGAGCCATAGCCAGAGTGTGTGTGGACGGATCCACGGTAGAAACAGACTGTGGGGTCATAAATGTTTCTATGAACTGTGTGGACATATCCACGGAAGTAAAGAGACTGTACACTTATCTGTTCTTAGTAAAAAGCCAAGGAAAGGCTACTTTGTGTTATGTGAACTGGTGCGGTTCATGAGAATGTTTATAAATCACATGGATTGTTTAAGTGACAAAGTGCTCATGTGTGTCTCGATCCCGCTGCCAGACGTGTGCCTCAATACGTTTGGGGCTCAGGTCATTACAATATACACATATACATATACTAGAGTTCAAAAGTTTAGGGTCACTTAGATAGATCCTTATTTTTTTTAAAGAAAAGCACATTTTTTTTCAATGAAGCTAACATTAAATTAAACAGAAATACATTCTATACATTGTTAATGTGGTAAATGACTATTCTAGCTTCTAACGTCTGGTTTTGAATGCAATATCTACATAGGTGTATAGAGGCTCATTTATAACAACCACCACTCCTGTGATCTAATGGTACATTGTGTTTGCTAACTATCTTAGGCTATGTGCGCACTAGAAATGTGAAGTTTCTCAAGAAAATTTCTTGAGAAACTTCTGCCAGTGAAAGATTTCGGGACCTGCGGAAAAAATCCGCACCAAATCCGCATGCGTTTTTGCCGCGGATTTGCCGCGGATTTGCCGCGGATTTACCGCAGGTTTGTCCCTGCAATAAATAATAAAGATAATCGATAGACAGATAATGGATAGAGGGAAAGATGGATAGATGAATAGATAGAGGGATAGATAGATAGATGAATAGATAGATAGATAGAGGGATAGATAGATGAATAGATAGAGGGATAGATAGATAGATGAATAGATAGAGGGATAGATAGATAGATGAATAGATAGATAGAGGGATAGATAGATAGATGAATGGATAGATGGATAGAGGGATAGATGGATAGAGGGATAGATGGATAGAGGGATAGATGGATAGATGGATAGAGGGATAGAGGGATAGAGGGATAGAGGGATAGAGGGATAGAGGGATAGAGGGATAGATGGATAGAGGGATAGAGGGATAGAGGGATAGAGGGATAGAGGGATAGAGGGATAGATGGATAGAGGGATAGATGGATAGAGGGATAGAGGGATAGATGGATAGAGGGATAGATGGATAGATGGATAGAGGGATAGAGGGATAGATGGATAGATGGATAGAGGGATAGAGGGATAGATGGATAGAGGGATAGATGGATAGAGGGATAGATGGATAGAGGGATAGAGGGATAGATGGATAGAGGGATAGAGGGATAGAGGGATAGAGGGATAGAGGGATAGAGGGATAGAGGGATAGATGGATAGAGGGATAGAGGGATAGAGGGATAGAGGGATAGAGGGATAGATGGATAGATGGATAGAGGGATAGAGGGATAGAGGGATAGAGGGATAGAGGGATAGAGGGATAGAGGGATAGATGGATAGAGGGATAGATGGATAGAGGGATAGATGGATAGATGGATAGAGGGATAGAGGGATAGAGGGATAGAGGGATAGAGGGATAGAGGGATAGAGGGATAGAGGGATAGATGGATAGAGGGATAGATGGATAGAGGGATAGATGGATAGAGGGATAGATGGATAGAGGGATAGATGGATAGAGGGATAGATGGATAGAGGGATAGAGGGATAGATGGATAGAGGGATAGATGGATAGAGGGATAGATGGATAGAGGGATAGATGGATAGAGGGATAGATGGATAGAGGGATAGATGGATAGAGGGATAGATGGATAGAGGGATAGATGGATAGATGGATAGAGGGATAGATGGATAGAGGGATAGATGGATAGAGGGATAGAGGGATAGAGGGATAGAGGGATAGAGGGATAGATGGATAGATGGATAGAGGGATAGATGGATAGAGGGATAGATGGATAGAGGGATAGAGGGATAGAGGGATAGAGGGATAGAGGGATAGAGGGATAGAGGGATAGAGGGATAGATGGATAGATGGATAGATGGATAGATAGATAGATGGATAGAGGGATAGATGGATAGAGGGATAGATGGATAGATGGATAGAGGGATAGATGGATAGAGGGATAGATGGATAGATGGATAGAGGGATAGAGGGATAGAGGGATAGAGGGATAGAGGGATAGATGGATAGATGGATAGAGGGATAGATGGATAGAGGGATAGAGGGATAGAGGGATAGAGGGATAGAGGGATAGAGGGATAGAGGGATAGAGGGATAGAGGGATAGAGGGATAGAGGGATAGAGGGATAGAGGGATAGAGGGATAGATGGATAGATAGATAGATAGAGGGATAGATAGATGAGAAAAACCTATATAATGTTCCACCTCCCTGCATTTTCTAAGCTGGCACCCTTTAGTGACTTTCATGTGGCACTTAGGCTACTTTCACACCTCCGGTTTTTGCTATGCGGCACAATCCGGCACTTTGCATGAAAATCGCAACCGTTTTTTTTTTGCTGCCGGTTGCGATTTTCCTGCATAGACTTTAATTAGTGCCGCATTGTGCCGCATGGCCTTGCGTTCCGTCCGGTTTTTGCCGCATGCGGCAGATGTAGCCGATGCGGCGGCCGGATGGAACGTTGCCTGGCACGTTTTTTCGTGCGGCAAAAAAAACCGCATCGCGCCGCATTCGGCCGATGCGGCACATTTTTCAATGCATGCCTATGGCGGCCGGATGCGGCGCGATGCGGCAATAACTCAGCTAGCTCAGTAGCATGCCGCAAGCGGCAAAAACCGGACTGGCCGCACAGGAAAAACTTATGCAAAGGATGCGGTGTTTTCACCGCATCCGTTGCATAGCTTGCACAGCCGGATTGAGCCGCAGAGCTCAAGCCGGATGTGTGAAAGTAGCCTAAAGGGTGCTTAGCCTTGTATTTAGCCATAAAATAAATAAATAAATAATTAAAAAAAAAATGACGTGAGGTCCCCCCATTTTTTGTAGCCAGCTAGGGTAAAGCAGACGGCTGCAGCCTGCAGACCACCGCTGGCAGCTTCACCTTGGCTGATAATCCAAAACAGTGGGCACCCCACGCTGTTATTTTAAATTATATAAATAATTTAAAACAAAAAACGTGGGGTCCCCCCCATATTGGATCACCAGCCAAGGTAAAGCGGACAGCTGGGGTCTGATATTCTCAGACTAGGGAGGTCCACTGTTATTGGACACTCCCCAGCCTAAAAATAGCAGGCCGCAGCCGCCCCAGGAGTGGCGCATCCATTAGACGTGCCAATCCTGGCGCTTTGCCCCAGCTCATCCCGCGCCCTGGTGCGTTGGCAAACGGGGTAATATATGGGGTTGATGCCAGATGTGTAATGTCACCTGGCATCAAGCCCTGGGGTTGGTGAGGTCAGGCGTCTATCAGATACCCGACATCACCAACCCAGTCAGTAATAATTAAAAAATAGACAACAAAAAAAGTTTTATTTGAAAAAACACTCCCCAAAACATTCCCTCTTTAACCAATTTATTGAAAAGAGCACAATCAATTCCACGTCCGGCGTAATCCAATAAGGGGGGGGGGCACGGCGATCCATACCATAGTCGCTGTCCCAGTCAATGAAAAACAGAATGTTCCCCATTGGCTGGGAGAGCAATGCAGTGACCTGAGCTAACATCAATAGGTCAGCTCAGGTCACTGCAGGGGATGACGAGCGCTGCCATCAGGAGCATAGATGAGATCATTACCTTCTGTGATCATCTCCTGTACTGCTGACGTCAGCGCTGTCACTGACTTATCGCGAGAGCCCGTGACGTCACCGCTAGTGACAGTCTCGGGCCGCTCGCGAGACGGGCATAGACAGCAGTGACCGCGGTGACGTCAGGAGGCAGGAGATCGTCACAGCAGGTAATGATCTCACCTCCTGACAGCAGCGATCGTCATCCCCGCGGCTCCCAGCACTGCAGGATGTCAGTGTCTGCCTGCGCTGCCGCGTGACAGGCTGCCGACACTGCGGGCAGACACTGACACCCTGCAGTGCAGGCAGCCGCGAGGCCGGAGCAGGACACACACTGCACGGGCACCTGGAGGTCGCACGGAAGTGCTTCTGTGCGGCGTCCAGGGAGTGCGACGTGTGTTTACTCTGCTCCTCTTCCTGGCATAATGACATCGCTTCCTGCAAAACCGCAGGCAGCGATGGGCATTACCGCAGGTAAATCGCGGCTATTCCGGTGGTATACCGCACATCATTGCTACCTGCGGAATACCCCCGGAATACCGCAGGTACCTGCGGAAATTAATGGACATGCACATTTTCTCAAGAAAGTTTCTCGAGAAAATTTTCTCAAGAAATTTTCTTGAGAAAAATCCGCACAGTGCGCACAACTATTTTTTTTTCTCATTGAATTTCATGGGAAATGTCTGCACAAAGATTGCAGACATTTCTCAAGAAATTTCCGGGGCAAATCCGCGGGTAAATCCGCGGGAAAAACGGTCTAGTGCGCACATAGCCTTAGAAGGCTAATGGATGTTAGAAATCCCTTGTAAAGCCTTGTGCAAGTATGTTAGCACAGATGAAAAGAGTTTTGCTGATTAGAGAAGCTATAAAACTGACCTTCCTTTGAGCTAGTTGAGAATCTGTAGCATTACATTTATAGGTCCATTAAACTCTCAAAATGGACAGAAAAAGAGAACTTTCATGTGAAACTCGACAGTCTATTCTTGTTCTTAGGAGTGAAGGATATTCCATGCGAGAAATTGCCAAGAAACTGAAAATTTCCTACAACGGTGTGTTCTACTCCCTTCAGAGGAGAGCACAAACAGGCTCTAACCAGAGTAGAAAGAGAAGTGAGAGCTCCCGTTGCACAACTGAGCAACAAGACAAATACATTAGAGTCTCTAGTTTGAGAAATCGACACCTCACAGGTCCTCAACTGGCAGCTTCATTAAATAGTACCCGCAAAACACCAGTGTCACTATCTACAGTGAAGAGGCGACTCCGGAATCCTGGCCTTCAGGACAGTCCGGGATGCTGGCCTTCAGGACAGAGTGGCAAAGAAAAAGCCATATCGGAGACTGGCTAATAAAAGGAAAAGATTAATATGGGCAAAAGAACACAGACATTGGACAGCGGAAGATTGGCAAAAAGTGTTATTGACAGACGAATCAAAGTTTGAGGTTTGAGGTGTTTGTATTAACCAGAAGAACATTTGTGAGATACAGAACAACTGAAAAGATGCTGGAAGAGTGCCTGAAGCCATCTGTCAAGCATGGTGGAGGTAATGTGATGGTCTGGGGTTGCTTTGGTGCTGATAAAGTGGGAGATTTGCACAAGATAAAGGGATGTTGAATAAGGAAGGCTATCACTCCATTTTGCAACGCCATGCCATACCCTATGGACAGCGTTTGATTGGAGCTAATTTCATCCTACAACAGGACAATGACCCAAAGCACACCTCCAAATTATGCGTGGACTATTTAGGGAAGAAGCAGGCAGCTGGTATTCTATCTGTAATGCAGTGGCCACCCCAGTCACCAGATCGCAACCCTATTGAGCTGTTGTGGGAGCAGCTTGACTGTATGGTACCAAAAAGTACCCATCAAGACAATCCAACTTGTGGGTGGGGGGGGAGCATGGGGTGAAATATTTCCAGATTACCTCCGCAAATTAACAGGTAGAATGCCAAAGGTCTGCAAAGCTGGAATTGCTGCAAAGGAGCATTCTGTGCCGAAACCAAAGTGTGAAGGAGAAAATTATTATTTCAAGTAAAAATCATTATTTCTAACCTCGTCACTGTCTGGACGATATTCTCTATTCATTATGCAACTCATTTGATAAAAAAAAGTAGGATTTTTGATGGAAAAGACAAAATTGTCTGGCTGACCCCAAACTTTTGAACTGTAGTGTATAGTGTATGAAAATATGATATATAACTTTTTTGCATTATTTTAGCATCTTTTTCAGATCCCCAACCTCTGATACATATATTTGAGGTCGTATGCATGGCACATGTGGACTGATTTCAGTGTTCATGCCAGGGATGACTCCCATTTAACAATTTCCTAAGGGGCCTTATTTTTCTTGGTTTCGCTCTTACATAGCTTCATCTTGTGGCACTATTTTTTTTTCTAATATATAAATACCTCTTCCATTTTGATGAGGAAACTGTCAATAAAATGTCTGGGTGAGGTGGGATCCAGAGTCTCAAGTCTGCTCTTCACCAATTCATATACAAATTCAATCATATCCTTCGAAAGCTGAGAGAACCGTTGCTGAAGACTTAGAAAGCGGGTCATAAATGTTGGGAGTATGGTCAGCAGCTGTAGAGTTCCAAAAAACAAGACAAATGTCAAATTGTTGAATTTTTCTTGTCATGCCTCAGATTTGATCCGTCAGCTTCCTGTGCTGTGGTTCGTTTCTCTCTCCACTGAGCTACAGTCAGATTTGGTCACTCTCCTGGTTCTATATACAAAAGCAAATACCAAGAGGCTAAAATGTAACTTTTATTCCTGATTTTCATAAAAACCAAAGTTCCTTGGTTCGCCGACAATAATTCGGACAAAAATTATATGATATTAGTTATGGTAGCCGAGCAAGCCTATAAAGATATATAACAAAATTATCAAAAAAACACCACAAAACAAACAAAAATATTGAGTATGACTATTTAACCCAGAAATGGACAGTGGTTCAATATCTGAGCGCACACAAAAAAAAAATAATCAAAAAAACTCTATATAAACAACCAAAATACTATATCATGGTCCTATACACAAGAACCCACAGTATTCACAGGTAACGTAGGTGAGAAAACAAGAACAATCTCACCTATTCTTTGAAGCTTGGCGTACATCAAAGTCTCCTCTGTATGGGTCTTTCCGTTTTTAAACTATCACTGACACTATAAATCCCTAGGAGAGCTAGCTTCATCTGTCACCCCAATAGCTTCCACCCTGACAAGGGCAGACCACATCTAACCCTCTCTTATAACTCTTATGACATTCCTAGCCTCGTCCCGATGTGTTTCATTATCCTTGAATCATCAGGGGACTTTGGTGTTTCAATAGAGGTAAGAGGTCCTGTGCCCTAGCTCTCAGAAAAACACTATGAAGCTTTCCTGGTTCTGAACACTTTGTTTGTGTTCATTGCCTTTCTGCCCACAAGTGTTTCCAATGCTGTAATTCAGTCCTCCTTATCACCCGGTGGATCTAATTATTTAAAGCTACCCCAGGCTTGCATTTCCCGCTAGTGTTATTTCTGAAGTAGACCCTGCTTAGAATTACAGCCTGTCTGCTTTCCTGGCAAATTGTTACTTTTGGTCTACTTCTTTTTTCACTTTGCACATTACCCCAGATTCTTGAGGAGGTACGTGATACTCTCGAACCCTGCTTCGGAAGCAAAGATCTGAGTGACCATCTGAGTCATCCAGTTAGAGTTGTTTCAGTCTGCGCAGGGACCGTTAGAGACTGCACAGCTGGGACCTCTAGTCTGCACAAGAAATGAGTGGCTCAGGTGCAGTAGTTTTGAGTTAGGCCTTAGTTTACTTTTTTCCACATGTGCAGTATAGTGTGCATAACAATTATTTTTTGTCAAATATTTGAGAAATTAATTTGGCTACATAGCAGAAAATTTACTAAATTAAAGGGGGTTTCTGATGTTAAGGTGTGACTTTCAACCTAAAACAAGACATTTTCTAATATTCTCACCTGTCTGAGTTGACTCTTGTGTTTACCTGGCCCCATCGTATCAGCAAGACATTTGTGTTCCTTATGTTCTGAATTTATTGGTCTCTCCTTGTACTATAGAGTCTACATACTGAGACTATATGTGGAGACCAGTGATGGGCGGACTCGCAGATATCCGTGACTTGTGGACCTAACTGGATTACAAAAAATCCGGTTCCAGACCAGAATTAGTTCTGGTTATCTGGCCAGATACCGATCGCCATATAAGTCTATGTGGACCAGAATCCATCATTTAAAAATGGTGATAGAAGGGATAGGGGGATAGGAGCAAGTGCATTATACTTACCTAGGCTCCGGCGCAGCTGTACACTGGTTCTATGGCCACTCATTCACTTTTGGGGCAGCTCATAACTTTCATGCATTTGCACTGCTTCCCCTGCCCACTGACGTCTATAATTGGTTGCAGTCAGATGCGCCCCAACCCTGAGTGACAGTGTGTCTGAGGCTTCCAATTGCAGAAGAATACGCCTCTATCATGGTATAAAAATAAATACATTTAAAAAATTGGCGTAGGGTCCTCTTATATTATGATACACAGCACAGCTAAAGCATACGGCTGCAGCCCTCAGACGTGCACTTATCTTGGCTGTATATCAAAGTAGGAGGAACTGCATGCGGGTTCTTTTTTTAAAAAAATATATATAAATAAATAACTTTAAAAAACCAGCGTTTGGTCCCGCGAAATTTTGATACCCAGTCATGATAAAACTCGACAGCTGGGGGGTTCGTATTCTCAGGTTGGGGAGACTCATGTTTATTGGAAGTCCCCAAGCCTAAAAATAGCAGCCTGCAGTTTCCCAAAATTCTTGCATCCATTAGATGCGACAATCCCAGCACTCTGCCACTATACCAGGGCAATCGTCAAAAGCCGGGGTAATCGGGGTAGTAAGGGGTTTATTGGCAGCCCACCGCTGCCACTCATCCCTAGATTAGTAATGGGAGGCATCTGAGACCCTCCTCATTACTAATCTGTAAATGAAAATAAACACCAAAAAAATCCTTTGTTTGGAATAAAAAACACCCTCATTCACCACTTTATTAACCCCAAAATACCCCTGCAGGTCTGAAGTAATCCACACAAGGTCCCACAATGATTCAGTTGGGGGGAGACAGCACACTTTTTTTTTTTTTTTTTTTTCCTTAATTACTTAAATCATTGAAAAAAAAGAAAAAAGCTTCATGCGGTTCCCCTTATTTTGATACACAGCCAAGGTAAACGCATGACTGGGGGCTGAAGCTTGTACCCATAGTATGCTTTATCTGTGCTGGGTATCACTGGGTAGGCGAGGACCCTACACCAATTCTTTTTTTATTTATTTTTACTGTACGATATACAGTTCGGGACTGATTGGAAGCGCCAGACGCTGTCACTCAGGGTGGGAGCGCGTCTGACTGCAACCAATCATAGATGCCAGGACAGCCGGTGGGCGGGGAAAGCAGTGCATATGCATGAGCCTAGTGAAAGGCCCCGAAACGGAATGAGAGGCTGTGGGAGCAGTAACAGCAGCGCTGGAGCCTCGGTAAGTATAGCTCTGCTTGCTTTATTATTTTAATCTTTATTTTTCCTTTATTTTTTTGTATTACCCAAGTATAGGATCCGGATCATTAGTCAGAGTTTCTTCAGAATTCCAGGCCCAGGACTCTGGTACATTTGAAACTGCGTGCATCCGGACTTCTACAGTTCAGGTCCGCCCATCACTAGTGGAGAGAGACTAGTATATAAGGTTTAGACCTACTTCAGAATAAGTTACCTTTCCCCAGGTAGAACCTGCAAGATATAAGTAGTCATCCATAATTTCTAATTGCTTGGTAAACCTCTGTTCCTTGTAGTCAAAACGAGTTCCAAATATGGAAGCACAGAGAACATTAGAAAAAGCATGTATGAGATTCTTGGCGGGATCTACAGGATGGCCTGGAATAGAAGGAGACATTTTAATCACACTATTATCATGGTTCCTTAAAAGGAATTGATCATCAAAGAATGTAAGCTGGAGCAGTGCAGGCAAAAGAAAAGCTAATACTCATCGCTGCCCTGTTCGGCCATACTGCAGCTTGCTGCCTACAGTCCGGTCCTTTTCTTATCACCGAAGCATGCGACATATCCAGCTTCTTCACAACAGGCCAGGACTTCTGGCTGTCTTCAAGTCTTGGATGTCTCTGCAGATTATTGGGTCAAAGCACACATCTTGATGTCACATATTTGCATCACGGAGTGACCTCTGAAGCCTGCGCGTAAATGGAAGTCCTGGTTTATAGTGAAATAGTTTATAGTGAAATGCCAGGGATGCCACCTGCAACAGTGGAAGAAAATGGACTGGACAGCGGGCATTGAGCAACAATGTGGCCAGTGAAGTGAGCAATTCGTGAGTATTATTTATTTATTTCTTTTTTTAACGTCTTATGTTCCTAACTAGGAAAAGTACACAAATCGGATGTTCGCAAGTTGGGGACTACCAGTCCCTCTATAGGTGTTGTAATCCTGACAGGAGGTATGAGTCTGAGGACAGGAGGTATGAGTCTGAGGACAGGAGGTATGAGTCTGAGGACAGGAGGTATGAGTCTGAGGACAGGAGGTATGAGTCTGAGGACAGGAGGTGTGAGTCTGAGGACAGGAGGTGTGAGTCTGAGGACAGGAGGTGTGAGTCTGAGGACAGGAGGTGTGAGTCTGAGGACAGGAGGTGTGAGTCTGAGGACAGGAGGTGTGAGTCTGAGGACAGGAGGTGTGAGTCTGAGGACAGGAGGTGTGAGTCTGAGGACAGGAGGTGTGAGTCTGAGGACAGGAGGTGTGAGTCTGAGGACAGGAGGTGTGAGTCTGAGGACAGGAGGTGTGAGTCTGAGGACAGGAGGTGTGAGTCTGAGGACAGGAGGTGTGAGTCTGAGGACAGGAGGTGTGAGTCTGAGGACAGGAGGTGTGGGTCTGAGGACAGGAGGTGTGGGTCTGAGGACAGGAGGTGTGGGTCTGAGGACAGGAGGTGTGGGTCTGAGGACAGGAGGTGTGGGTCTGAGGACAGGAGGTGTGGGTCTGAGGACAGGAGGTGTGAGTCTGAGGACAGGATGTACGAGTCTGGTGTTAGACTTAGTGACTAGTCTTAAAACGTAAATATATATATACTATATGTTTCCGTTTTTACTTGTACAGATATACAAAAGTAAATGTATAAAAGTTACAACACTTGAATTTTCTTCATGTTTTAAAAAGATATATATGGTATGCAAAATTGAAAAGGAAAATAAATGTTTTAACATAACTACATTTAACATAAAAAATCTTATTCAAACAAACAATGACACATTCCCTTCAATGTAAAGCTATTATATTAAATGGTGGTCAATTTTTAAAACAACATGTGACAATTGTCTGTCATGTTTTGTTCATCCCTGTATCTAGTCTAATAAAAGAAATCTGGCACTGCTGTACACTGATAGACTCACTCAAACCCTGTATTTTCTATTTTAGTGTCCGATTAGCATGTGTAAAGATCATTGTGAAGGCAGGGGGAGCAGGGTCAGCTGTGATATTCCCTATAGCAGTCATGACGAACCTTTTACAGGCCGAGTGTCCAAACTGTAGCTCTAGACCCATTTTTTTTTCCAAAGTGCCAACCAATCCTATTATGTAAATAATTGATTGTAACCTTACCTTTGCAATCTTCTCTTCTCTCCAGCAGGGGGCATCACACTCATGCATGCTTACCACACATTGAAGCTGAGCTCCTGCCCTTTCCAGACACAGCAGTTGGATTGATCTTTCTGGAAAAAACTGCAGCATATTTGACAGAGATTTTAGCCTGGAAAGCAATCAGATGTCACCCTGTAATCCACATCTACATTTCAAAGTCTGAACATCTTGAAATCCCATAAAGACGTACGAGTTTCTCCCCTCCCCTGTCATTGTGTAGTTATGTTCCCCTTCCTGGGCCACTTCCTGGTAAACATGTGTGGCGCCCCAGGACCTGGTCGCCACAACAGCATTGCCCCTCCAAAGGGTTAATGCTGAGCCTGGAGGTAATTGGGGGAATCATTGGCCAGTAAGTTTAACATCCAACGTAGTTTCTCCCTCAGGCCAGCAGGGGGAGCTCTGAACCTGGAGTTCCAGGGAGCATTCCTTAAGTCTGACCTGAGGGAGGAGTTAGTAGTCAGTCTGTGTAGAGAGAGCAGAGAATGCAGACGCAGAGTGTGCTGTCTTGTGAAACTGGGGCCTAGAGCTGGAATAGCTTGGCCCAGTGAAGCAAGATTTGCAGAGAGGCACAGAAGAGACTCAGACATCGGAGTCTGTGGTTGCCAGGGTGAAAAATTCTTCCCTGGTAGCCGAATCCGGAGGGCAGGAGAGCTGCAAGCCCCCTGGCCCAGAAGCAATCTGAAGGTACAGCTGCATCCCAAGGGCCTGGTGTAGACTCCAGCAGAGAAGCATCAGAGAGGGCCTGCGCAGCCTACCACACAGAAAAAGGGACGAACCACCGGTCCCAGCAGCAAGAGGGCCATTGCCAATCCAGAGAGCAGGGTCCTATAACAGTAAGGAAAGAACAGGAGTAGGCCTCATACTCATCTGGCCAAAAAGATACCTCAGTTACTTCCAGGCCGGCCGAAGCCCTCAACCACCTGTAACGGTCTCCCAGGACTAACCGTTTGCAAAGTAAAAGAGAAGGTAAAGAGACTGTTGTTTGTGTCCGGTCCTTTCACCGCCTGTCTGCCCTGCACTACACCTTACACCATAGACACTCACGAGCACCAACAGTGTCCCCGGGGCACCGCTCCACCTGTGGGGAGCAGTACCACCATTGATGCCATTCCATCACCCCGGAGGCCTCATACAGCAGCGGCGGCTTAATAGCCGCAAACCACAGGTGGCGTCACGACAAATATAAACTTTATTCACTCCAAGTCACCAGCCATATTTAACTGACACCCACCAGGGCCACGGAGTCGGGCCCGCCACCACTGACGACCCCCGGACTAGTCCGGCCTGGCACTGGGTGTCCCATAGCCTTGGGGTGGGCGAGTAACATGTCCTGGTAAATGTACCCCATCCCAGCATATTCCCCATCCTGGTAAATATTCCTCATCCTGGTAAATGTTCCCCCAATCCGACATGTATCTCATCCTTTTAAATATACCCCATTCCTGGTAAATATTTCCTCATCCAGGTAAAAATCCCCCTTCCTAACATGTTCCCCCATCTTGGTAAATGTCCCCCATCCGACGTGTTCCCCCATCCTGGTAAATGTACACCATCCCGACATGTTCCCCATCCTGGTAAATGTCCACCATCCCACATGTTCCCCCATCCTGGTAAATGTACACCATCCCGACATGTTCCCCATCCTGGTAAATGTTCACCATCCCAACACGTTCCCTCATCCTGGTAAATGTTCCCCATCCCAACATGTTCCCTCATCCTGGTAAATGTACCCTATCCTGGCAGGTTTTCCCCGTCCTGTCATGTTTCTTTCCCCATCCTGGCATGCATGTTTTCTCCATCCTGGCATGCATGTTTCCCCATCCTGGCATGCATGTTTCCCCATCCTGGCATGCATGTTTTCTCCATCCTGGCATGCATGTTTCCCCATCCTGGCATGCATGTTTCCCCATCCTGGCATGCATGTTTTCTCCATCCTGGCATGCATGTTTTCTCCATCCTGGCATGCATGTTTTCCTCCATCCTGGCATGTTTTCCTCCATCCTGGCATGCATGTTTCTTCCATCCTGCCATGTTTTCCTCCATCCTGGCATGTATGTTTTCCTCCATCCTGGCATGCATGTTTCCTCCATCCTGGCATGCATGTTTCCTCCATCCTGGCATGCATGTTTCCTCCATCCTGGCATGCATGTTTCCTCCATCCTGGCATGTATGTTTCCTCCATCCTGGCATGTATGTTTTCTCCATCCTGGCATGTATGTTTTCCTCCATCCTGGCATGTATGTTTTCCTCCATCCTGGCATGTATGTTTTCCTCCATCCTGGCATGCATGTTTCTTCCATCCTGGCATGTTTTCCTCCATCCTGGCATGCATGTTTTTTTTTCTCCATCCTGGCATGTATGTTTCCCCCATCCTGGCATGTTTTCCTCCATCCTGGCATGCATGTTTCTTCCATCCTGGCATGTTTTCCTCCATCCTGGCATGCAGGTTTCCCCCATCCTGGCATGTTTTCCTCCATCCTGGCATGCATGTTTCCTCCATCCTGGCATGTATGTTTTTCTTCAGCGCTCTATTGGGAGACCCAGACGATTGGGGTATAGCTACTGCCCTCCGGAGGCCACACAAAGCACTACACTAAAAAGTGCAAGGCCCCTCCCCTTCTGGCTATACCCCCCCCCGTGGTATCACGGGTTCTCCAGTTTTCAAGCTTTGTGCGAAGGAGGTCAGACATCCACGCATAGCTCCACAGATTTTAGTCAGCAGTAGCTGCTGACTATTTCGGATGGAAGAAAAGAGGGCCCATATAGGGCCCCCAGCATGCTCCCTTCTCACCCGTGGATGGTGTTGTAAGGTTGAGGTACCTATTGCTGGTACAGGGGCTGGAGCCCCACATGCTGTTTTCCTTCCACATCCCCTTGTAGGGCTCTGTGGAAGTGGGATCCTGCCGGCCTCTAAGCTCTGACGCCGGGCTCCATCCACAGACCCAGTTGAACCTGATGGATACGGAGCAGGAGTACAATCAGGGACATGGCCCTGCATCATACAGGTACTCTGTGTCCCCGGCAGGCACAGACACACTCCGGGCTGGCTGGGTGTTGTAGTGCGCCGGGGACCGTAACGTTGGAGTTAGTGTTCCTACAGTTTACTGGGGGACTTGGTGTTGTGGGAACGCAGCGCCGACCCCCACTGGACCGGGCGGCGCTGCTGTGACTTGTGGTGCGCCGGGGACACGCCGACCGCGCTTTTACGGCGGCGGCGTTTATAAATCCAGTCCCCGGCTTTTGCGGCCTAGCTCCGCTTCGTTCCCGCCCCCACCCTGTCAATCAGGGTAGGGGAGAGACGCTGTTTCGCAGCAGCGACGAGGGCTGGAGCCTGATTTACA